>NW_010319804.1:149973-157385 GCF_000700745.2 Antrostomus carolinensis
CACTGACTTTCATGAGCAATAGTTTTTAATATTAAAATAATCAAACTTTGTGTTTTGGCAAAGCAAAAACTTCAGTTTTAGTCTTGGATCTCTGAAATATAGTATGATAAAATTTACTGCAGAACTCGAAATGCAAAACTCCTTCAAACTGTTCAGTCCAACATTTTCAGCAAGTCTAATGGATTTTTTTCCTCATTGTTCTCATGAATGAAATGCAGCTTCCTCTACTTTCTCAGTATCATTGGTGACTCTACCCTGATGCAGATCTTGCTAAAATCTTTTCCTCTGCTATACACTGAATATCAGTTGATTGAAGTAGAGCTTCAGCCATAACATTGTAAAATTCATAATCTTGTAAACTCAGCCCTGTTTTTTAAGAATTATATTGACACAGATCAGAAAATAATTTTGTAACTTTTCAGAATCTAGGTCTGTATTCAGCAGCTGCTAATCAACATGGTAAAACAGCAGTGGAAGAAATTAGCAATTAATTTTTTTAACATTTTAATGCAATATTTTTCAGCCAGTTTCACAAACCCTTTAGCAAGCTAGCAGGAGGAAAATAACATGGACTTGAAGGAAAAGGCATGCACAGCTTGCAGCAAATGAGATGCCCAATATGTCTTTTGGCTGTTTTTAATTGCCTAAAATTTATTGATTGGATATCCACAGTCATAATTGGTTTTGTTTCCACAGATTGCCCACAGCTTCCAAATATCCCAATGATAATGGTGGGTGTCACCCTTGCTATCCTTCTCATTGGCATCGTTTTACTTTGTATATGGAAATTACTGGTGTCAGTTCAAGACCGAAAAGAAGTGGCCAAGTTTGAAGCAGAGAAATCAAAAGTTAAATGGCAAACGGTACGTTAAATGCATTAATTTTATATGAGGTTCTTTAATGTTGTTGCACAATGCACAACTACCTTTAAAATTCTGTGGTTTAGTTTTGTTCTTTTAAGTTGATAGATTTTATTGGTAGGTTTTCACTATGTTTAGTATTTAATAAAGTAAAATTACAATTTTTATTTTTTTAGGGATGAAAAATAGCTAGAGTTCAGTCTCCTGGTTTAATTTCTTCCACATGTAGAAGCATGTAGAGAACATTTTTTATTAGATGTTTTTTAATTACTACCTCGCCTTTGATTAATCTTGGCAAAGTTGTTCACTGCCTATGTAATTATCAGAGGTGTACCCCTCTTCCCAGAAACAGAGCCCGTTTTAGGAAAGAGAGATTATTGATGGCCTCTGTCATGATGAGAGCCCACTCACACAGAGGAATAATGAATGTAAGCTGTCCAAAATCTAGGCAAAAGGACAGAGAATTCAGACCTTATCTTCTATTTATAGCTTGCGGACATCTAATGCAAGCTTATACCACATGTTCCCTTTTCTTCTTTCCTTTCTGCCCTTGACTTTTTTCCTCTTCTGCAAAAGCTTTAAGACTTCTGAGGCTCTTTGAAAAAAAAGCATGTTGAGTAAGCATTTCTGGTGGGTGTCAGGAGGACAGGAGATATGCTGCCATTCTTGCACAAAGCCCTGTGATTGCAACATTTCTGCAGGAATGGACACTGCTGGCCTTTCAGCTTTTGAGATGGGAAAATCAGTTACTTGCAGGCCAGGCCACTTTAGAATGTTTTCTTAATCCTTCGGGAGAACTACATACATTAAAAGGGAAGGATACACTTAACAGAAGCATTTTAATTTTATTTTCTGTCACAAGAGAAAATGATAGGAAGTGAATGATGAGAGGCCAGGATTAAAAGCTCGGGTGGGACTTGCCCTTCTCCCAGCACCTGGTAGTCTGTGTGGCTCAAGCAAGAGGACCATGAAAAGTAACACCTCACCACTGAGACACTATCTGTGCTTTTAGAATAGTCCAACTACAACATCTGATACACAAATTATATTGATATTGGACATATTTGATAAAGTATTGTTTGATGAGGTGCATTATTTTAATCTGGAGGCAGATGCAAAAGGAAGCATTTTCCTGACCCTAGACTGGTTTGTGCTGCCTCACTGACCAGTCTGAATTTCAGTGGCTTGGAATATAAGTGAGCTCCTGAAGGCTATTCTGAAATGATCAAAGGTACAAATTTACTTCTGTACAAAGAATAGACTAAAGTCCTCACTAGGAAAAAGAAACAGTGGGAAAAGGGTGTGTTACTGGTCTATGAAATTATGACTAGGGAAGCTGAAGATGGGACATTTGGTTGCTGACTTTTCCCATACAAGCAGGGTGAGATAGCAAGCTCCAAAGAAGCCAAAAGACATCATTACACAACACCTGCTAAGGGCATACAATTCATTTCCAAAGATATTGTGGATGATAAAAGTTTGCGTAGATTCAAAATGGCTATAGACAAATCCATAGGAGGACATCTCCTCTGAGCCAGGAGGTTTGTGAAAAGTGTGTCAGCTTTTTTGTGGGCAACCTGCATTGCCCGCTGCTGGGAACACGTTGCTGGGACAGGCAGATGTCTGGTCTGAGTTTCTCACGGAGTACAAATCATCCTCTTCCACACACTGGGAGGCAGAGTGGCACTAGCTGGGTCAGGAATCGTGGAGCAAAATAATCCCCTTGCTGAAGAGGTACGCTCAAGGCAGTGGTGTGCAGCTACGACTGCTTGCAGCTCAAGCAATGGTGAGATGAGTTAAATATTGCGTGACACCCATTTCTTCTGTTTTTGTTTGTTTGGTTTTTTTTTAGGAAACAAATCCACTGTACAGAGGCTCAACAACCACTTTTAAAAATGTAACTTACAAGAACCAAGAAAAGCAAAAAGGGGCCATGACTGCAGATTTCTCTTAGCACCTCCGACACTATAATCCTAGTTTTACTGGCAGGAAATCGAAAAACACTTGTTTCTTCTCAGCTGATTATGTGATATTTGTTTGCACGTTGCAGTGGTATAATCATTCGGTTAGAGAAAATATATCTTTTGTTGGGAAAACTATAGATAACATTGTTGGTAAAGGTCAGTAGAAATATTTTCTAAAACCTCTTTAATATTAAATCCCCTCATCTTAAAAAAAATAGCATGACATATTTTTAATTTTCTCATTAATACTGAGGATTACAAATCATCATATGTAAACCTATTTTTGTGAAATTAGGTATATACAATGAGCTGTATACTACTTTGTTCATACACATATTCCCATATATTTGTGTTTAGAAATGTATTTGTACCAGTCTATATGGTGGGCTGGTTTAAATTTATAAAAATATTTTTTTCATTAATGCTGCTTAAACTGCCGAAGTTAGAGGATCCTCATATCACCTGTGTGATTGAACAGTTTTTTCATCAGAAACAAGTAGTGTTGTTGCCTGTCTTCTGTGTATCTAACGTATGTAGAAACATTTCCTCTCTAATTCTCCTTTCTTGTCCTGTTTTCCTCTTTCCTTGTCCTTGTTGCTGTTTGGTGTTCTTTAAGAACCGGGTCCCTGGGGTTATCTCAGGGAAAGCTAAATCACTTATTCACTTGCAGAGCTGTTTTCTGTTCCAGGAATAGACTGCCTCCCTGCCCACCCCCCCTCCCCGCCCTTTCCTTTAAATTCTAGTAGAAAGGATCTAGAGCAAAAGGGAAATACTTGTTAATTAGAGACCCTGGTAGAAAAACTTTAAACCAGAGGATTACCAAAGCTCCATTTCACCATTTACATCTTGTTTCGGCACTCAAAATGAACCTTGCATGCTGCACCATTACATGAAGTGTTGCAGGAGCCCTTTAGGTGCAGAAGTTCACACACAAAGACTCAGTATCACACAAAGACACTATTTTGTTGATATATCCAAAATAGTGAGGATCTTCCAATGCCCAGCAGCCAAACCATTTATTAATGTGCAAAATAATACATTCAGCTCTTTTGCCAACCCCCCCACCCTTTTTTTTTTTCAAATTAAGCAACAAATAGATCTATGGATTCCACTTCATATTCATTTCCATTACATTAATGAGGATTTTTAAATCTCAGTTTTAGCTAGTTACTAATGACTTGCCATAAATTCTTAAATTGTAATGCTGTTATCATGCATACCACTAGGAAAAAAAAAAAAGCCCCAACAGTATCAGCTAACATGATGGCATAAAAAACATTGGGCTATTTTAAGCTAACGATACTGTACTTTACTTTTTAATATCACTTTTTCTCTGCATTTTTTGTACTCTGGAACAGATGGTCAAAATGTACATAAGAATATACTTACAAAAGAAGACTTAGAAGTCAAAGGTACATTGATACAGTCACAGACAACTATGTACATTCCTTATGGTAAATCATATATTTGATCTAAAAATCTTGATGTCCATTTTGTAATAAATATTTACAAAGTCTGTGCAACTTCAGTCTCTGTATCTCTACAGTGCCTGGATGCGAGACTGATATATTAGCTAGCTCTGACCCATGCCTGTTTTAGGGCCTGATCCAAAGCCTACTGGAGTCAATGGCTACAGATGAGGATCTAGTTTCAGTGAAACTATTAGTTTTGGTTTACAAACATTATTTTATTTAAACAAACTGGTTAATTCTGTCTATTAGTGGATTAGAACCTATAGTATATATTTCTGTGCAAAGAGAAACAAACAGTACCAGATGCCTTTGGAAAGAAGGTGATGCTATAACCACATATCAAACACAAAATTATTGCAGTCTAAAGGAAATGATGGTTGTCATTAAACTGAAACAGATTAATTACAGGTTCACATCTATACTCTTCAGTATTCCTGCATATCTCATAGTGGAGACTGTGCACAGACAAAGGCTTGCATCTGCAGCCTTTCCAACTACTAGACTCCCTCAGAAGTCAGTGCAAGTTACATGTGGGACCAAATCCTGTTTCCCTGGCATGTGGATAAACTCACAGGAGGCAAAGTTGGCCCCTGGATTCTGTCTCAGATTCTACTTGGGTCAGGATTGCATAAGGGACTAAGGAAATCTGGATTTAGCCCATGTAAATTATCTGTTACTCTTTTGTTTTTCATTAAATGACAAACTTTCTCTAAAAGAAATAAAAATATTTTTATTACTTTTAAAGTAATAAAAATGTATACTGTTTATTAAATACCTTTTAAGTTCTTTTTCTGAGAAGGCTGATTCTGCTGCTTAATATTAGGGTTGAAAGCACTTCGACTGTAGGTCACCCATTTCAATATTGAAATACATTTCAGTATTCAAATGTTATTAACAAAGTGGTGTTTGTATTTCATACCAAACACTTGGTGGTCTACATTCCCTGTTCCTACAGGAGATTTCATTTCACAAAGCTACTCAGTCTCTTCCCATCACTTGCATCTTCTGATCATCAGCAAAGATCCAATTTGGTACATAGACAATGTTTACAGGCCAATTACTCCTCCTAGCAATCTCTTTTCAATTTATGAAAGATGTACAGAAATCAGGCAGTATGTTTTGCAATTTCCCTGCTGTGACTGACTGTACTATAAATGTTCTATGCACCTTCAAAATCATCAGGATGGAAATCACTCAGATAATTAAGAATTCATCAGAAGAGAGAAAACAGATGGGCTTGGTGAGGAAGGTCTCTATTATTGAGGGATATCAAAGAACCAGGCTCATTCATATGAGCCATCCTTTCAAAAGCATTAATTTAGATCATAAATTTTTACTAAACCCCCAGATTTCAAGAACTTTCAAGATCTTGCTTGGCATTCACCCTAGAAACAAGAGTGGTGTTCATCTTTTTTTATTAACTATATAATTTTTATCTTGTAGCAATTGTACCAAAGTTGATCCTTTTCTTTTTTTTTTCTTATTTTTTTTTTTTTTCCCTCCACCAAATTATGAGTGGGTTTGTGTGTGGTGAGTGGGATGAAAAAAGTCTTTTCGTTGTTTTCATGAATATTGTTTTGACCTGAGGCTGGACCTTGAGAGCGGCCAAAACATTTTTAATAGCAATACTTCTATTCACTGAAGAGTTGAACTGAATAAAAGAATAATTATTAGAAATTTTATGGCATTTGTGTCTCTTTTACACACTGCAGAATGGTAATTGCAGTAATGTGTGTTAAATGGATAATTTTCCATTTGATTTATAAAAGTTTAATGTTAACCTGCATTGTATATGTCCAGATGGCATTCAACTTTGTTTTGTAATATAACTACCGGGTAATTAGTCTGGGATACAAGACTCAGATGTCAAGTGCAATACTGTCCATGTCTTGTCTGCCTTGATATAGCAGTTTAATTTTGTTTTGCAGTAGGCATAAGGGAGTTATTGCCCCACAAAACTTACACAATCAATCTAAAATTTCTTAAAAAGATACAATTTTTATCTTAGTCTATTTGAAAGAAACAGGTACATGCCTCGACTTGTTTATGTGAAAAAGGAATTATTCAACCTTGAATAAAGATAGCAAAATTGAATGCATTTTTTAATATACTTTTATTGTTCTTTCTTCATTTTCCATTTTGGCATATGTCTTTATCATTGTTTTCACATGAGCTGATTAATCTTAGCAAATTTCTTATGCTTTGGCATACCCTAGACCTCATTATATAACTCATCTCCCCCTTTTATTAAGACAGCACAAGAGATTTAACATCTGGATTTTCTTCAATTTGTGATCCTCTTTTCAAATAAATGAGTTAATGGATGAATGCTGTAATCAAACCTATTTCAGGAACTCTGATTGATTACATATGGCTTTCTTTTATACAGAATCCCTAAACTGCACAACTTCCTTAAAGCTAAAGATCCATCCATTCCATAAGTGTAACAGCAATAATATATTTCTGGAACTACATGGCAAAGTGCATATTTTCTCTTTAATCCTTTTTTTCCCTCTAATGAAAAGTCATGTATTTTGATGCCTGCTAATTTCCTGCTCTGAGGAAGAGAACAATGCAGTTCCTTTGCACCCCTGTCAGAACTGTATTTAAACTCTATTGTATTCTCTAAGCACACAATAAGATCATATTCTCTTGCATTCCACAGCGGATTGTGAGAACTGAAACTGATACAATTGCATAATGTATACTCACAGCATGTAATTTGGAATGTGTTCTACCCCAAAGCTCTATACTTTTTTTGGTTTTGTTTGTTTTTATAATGGTACGTGATTAGAAACTTTTCTTCTGTGTTTTCACTGATGTACAGATCAGCTAATATTAACAGATAGCAACAAAAGCACAATAATGTCAGGTAGTGTAGATAAATACAAAGGCTGTGGCTTTTCAAAGATCTTAGTAGGTGAGAACTTCGTTTCCTGAAGCTGGCTCAATCTCTCTCCTCTACCAGTCACCATGCAAAAGCAGAGAGAACCAAAACCTGATTTTCATTGCAACTTCTCCCTTCTTTGTGCTGCTTCCACTACAGTTAAGGTTTATATTTAATCAAATTGGACAATTTAAAATTGCAGCAAATTTGCAGATGACACCAAGTTGGG
>NW_010319805.1:0-22541 GCF_000700745.2 Antrostomus carolinensis
TCTTGCCTGATTTCTTTCTCTTAGGGATTCATCGATCTTCAACTTGGAGGAAGTGGCGCTTGAGCACTAACCAACTCTCTTGGGCCCCCATGCCTTCCAACACTCTAGTCCATGGGATACCCCCGGGTAGGTCCTTGAAGAGGTTGAAGTTGCCTCTCCTAAAGTCCAGGGCTGCAACCCTACTTACTGGCTTGCTTCTTCCACGTGAGATCATGAATTCCACCATCTCTGGCAATAATTTTGTGTTGTGCATGCTGGAATAGGAGCACAGAAAATCATCACAGGAAACTTTGTTTTTTTCTGTGCAAACCTGTCCAAGCTGCTTGCCTTGTTCACCCTGTCTCAGTGAGTATCTTCTGGACCTGTGTGGGGATCTGGCTTCCCCACAGCTCTACCTTCAGTGAGCCCTCCAGCCCACGGCTTGGTAGGAAAGCTGGGGAGCGTGGCACAGCTCCCCCACTCCTGCCATACATGTGATCTAGCTGATGCTCCTCCTGCCCTGGTTATCCCTTTTCCTTGTCCTTGCTGTAAGCAGTCGGTGCACAGCCACCGGCCACATGTCCCTACCCCAGAGCCAGCCACAGAGGGGGTTTCTACCAGGCCAGCTGGAGATGAAGCACTGTCAGGGACTTAAAGCGGCTAAAGAGATTTTGAAAGGCAGTTAAAATCAGAGTGAAAAGGTGCAGCTGAGGTTTTGCTGCAGATGTCCACCCACGGTGTGTGGGTCCTGTGGCTTGCAGAAGGGCTTCTCGAAACACAGGAAATGACTTTTCCCTACCTTTGTCTGAGTGCTGTGGGAGTGAGTGAGCACTAGAGGGAATGTCAGTGTGACTCAGAGAGGAGAAGAAGGAGGGAAAAAAGGCTGTCTCTTCTACTTCTGAAAATTATTAGCATAAGGATACTTGCTTAGTTCAATATTAAGGATATAAGGTTTTGGGTTCACAGGGACAGGTTTTCTTTAAAAAGGATTAATTCCCTGGACGTGATACCTGCACATAATATGCGTGTGCTGTCTCTAGAGTATCTGTGCTAAGAAACTATCAAACATCACACTGGTAGGGGGCATGCAACAGCAGTTGCCTAGGATCCTGTTGGACACAGATCTCTTCTCTGTGGCTCAGTTTAGGTTTCAACTGAAGCCTATAACGTATCTGGTATGTGTGCCACATCTGTGTGACTGAAAGGCAGCTACCTCAGAGGTCTGGAACCAGGGCGTAAGCCAGTGCATTGCCCCCCAGCTGGGAACTGGGATCATCAATGCGATAAGCCAGGAATCTTATAGCCACATGTCTGTCAAGCACCTAGCAAAATGAATTTTACTCCAAGACTGGACTCCTAGTCAAGCTGAAATTTAAGTAAAAAATAAGTAATATAATAAATAATAATTTTAAGCAAGGGTAGATTTAAGTCACCCCTTTTATGAAAATGACATAAGACTCCACAAGTTTGCATGTCAGATATTTCTTGTGCCTTTATAGTAACACTGTCTCTCTCACACGCACACACACACACACACTCACAAGCCTAAAACATCATTAATCTTCTAGTGGCTGAGAGGCAAAGTGAACCTCAGTGGGAGTAAACCCAGGGCTCCAGTTTTATCTACACCCAAAGGGATTTCACATTGCAGAACACCATGCTTGCTGGTGTTTGGTTGCACTCACCATGGAAGCAGCAGATGATTCAAGGAAATATTTTTGAGAGGAAGAAACTGGACATGCATATATCTTATTGTTTACTCGTGGTGAAGGTCTGTACCCTCCACAGGGAATGCTTTATGAGCAGAAGTATTTGTCAGTATTCTCACAATCCAATTCATCCAGAAGACGAGAGGCAGCACACTATACTTGGGGCAGCTATTTCACCTGCTGTGCTGCTGGCTGGGCCTCGCAGCTCCTTCCTCTGCCCACCTCTGGGTTCCCCATAGCCACATGCTGGCCTGGGGAAGAAAACACGTAAGTCAGGTTCAACCCAAGCTGGAAGCAGAGAGACATTAAGGGACATTGTTCAGTGGCAGTAGCTGATGGGTTTTTTTTGCCCTCACCCCTGCAGTCCTAGCTTTGAAAGATCTGCTTTGCTTCTTTGGACTCTGGTAACCTTATTGGATGTACCTCGTTCCGCAGGCAATCTGCAGTCTTTTGTCTGTTTCATCATTTTCTGCCATCTTGCATCTATTGTGCCATGTTCTTCAAGGTACAGCTTGTCTCCCTCCATGCTGTTACAGCACCTGGCACAAGGAGGTGCAGAACTCTCCTGGGCTCTTGTGTTTCAAAAATACAGTTTGTCCCTTCTGCTTGTTTTTGTAAACTGTAACATCTTATCCTGACTCCAGGGGAAATATGCTACCTAAGGAATGTGGCCATAAGGAATGGTCTTACTGGATTGCAACGAAGTTTAGTTAAAGAAATGCTTTGCTTTGGTGAGGGGTGGGCAGTGGTACAACTGTGCTCTCCAGGGGCTTCCCAAAAGGTATCCTTTGCTGATTGTATTTACCAACCTATACATAAAACTGGCATTTAAATTAGTGTTTGGGCTACTTCTTGATGTGGAAATTCTTTTCTGGCACACTCCCTGCATGAAGCCAAAGGCTGACTCCTGATGGAGGCAAACTGAGGGCATTTAATGGGAAGCCTACTGGGGAACAGGGAGGTTCTGGTGCAGGCAGCAGGTTGTGCTGTCTTGGGGCACTTACTAACACCATGGTGTGCTTGCTCCCCTGTGTGCCAGGTGACTTTAGGCAGCTGAGTACCTTGCTAGGCATGCTGCCAAGGAAATCTATCTACACTCAAGGACAGCTATTGAAATGTGAAGTCTTTCCTTTAACAAATGCTTGCCTGGGGCTACAGCTGGACTGCTGACAGAGAAGTAAAATGTGGTATCACCACTCCCACACAGTTAAATCAGGATGTTATGGTGTGCTACTTGCATTGTACAGAAAAATGGCAGGTGTCACAACAGCACCTTTACCTTCCCTGTTATTATTCTTTGGGTAAAGGTGCATGGAGAGATGTGCTCCAGTGTTTCCTCATTATTAAGTTTATAATTTCTTGGCTGGACGTGCTTTGGTCCTTTGGAGACAGTGCACTTTCTCCTCTAGGTAAATGTTGATCTGTTTTTCATTTAGATATTTATTTGGGCTGGCACAATGTAATGTGTAATACCACAACTGTCTGTGAGGATTAGAGTGATTAGGAGTCTCAGAATTCACTTTAATCGGTCAGTTCAGTACTGCTGAGATTTGCAGTCTACCCTCTCCCATGCAACAGCCAGAGTCTTTCGACACACTAACAAAATTGAAATGAGTTCCTTCATCTTAGACAAGGATAATTAATCTTCAAACACTGTTTATCTTAGCCCCAAAATCGCCAGAATTCAGAACCAAATTAATTTAAAGTCTAAATCTGCTTTAACTAGTAATTGGTTAATCAACAGGCTCGATGTGTAATTATACTCTTTGTTCATACTCCTTACAGACTTGAAAAGACCATCTAATTCTTATGTTGCTTTCATTTCTATAATTAGACCATGTGAAATACAATGCTGTATGTATAGTGAAAAAATTATTTCCTGGAATAATTTCCCTGAGATTGTTTCCTGCAGATGAATTTGGTCTTTTTTTTAAAAAAAAACAAACCAAACAAACCCAAACTTAAAAAAAAGCTTTCGTATGATTTCTTAGTTATTTTGGATTTCTGTGACTCATTTAGAGGTTGTGCAAAGAGTTTTAAGCTCTGAATCTTTGCTGTCTGGCTGTATTTTTATTTCCCTCACTTGCATTTGACATAGCTTTAATAGTTAAGCGATCCTTGCTTCCTCTGAATATCAATAGGATGTGGCAAATTCAAGATAATGTCACTGTTCTTATCTTTCAGAACAGACTAGCCACAAAGCTTATTAGTTGATTTTATTCTTGTGGACAGGAATTGTTGTTGCTATTAGAAATAGGAGGTCTGAGAATAAATTGGAGAAGAAAATTGTGGTCTTTTTAACACAGAGTTGTCGGTCTTCTTTACTTAGTGGATACTGTCATAATTCCATTGCGGTCAGTGGTCTGGTCAATGGTTTTCATATTTTTCTTTACAGAATTCCCTGTTTCCATCAGTTTCATGAGTGCTTACATACCAGTATGTATTAATATCCTCTCTTCAATAATGTCTCCTTGCTGAAATCTATTAAGGCTCAGTGCCTGTTTAACTCTATGCATACCTTTATGTATTCCATCTCTCATTCTTGTTAATGTCACATAGATTATAGCTTCAAGTAACAAGTCGTAAACTTTCTCCTTCTGATCAATGAGATGCAGGAGAGTTTGACTGCCAACACCTTGCTGATACGAGTTCTTAGAAGAAAGAGGAATAACAGGTTTCTAAGAGTTTGTGCAAAAACCTCCGTGGATCTGTATGGATCCATCCTGCCATTTTGCAGCACTCTTAAAAGTGAAGTATTTGGGTTAACTGCAAAGCATTTAGACCCTGTATGACCTTTCTTCTACCTACGTAGGAACTTCAGCAGCATGAAGGAAAAATGAAAAGGGCAGATAGATGAGAGACTTCAGATGAGCTGCACTGGATCTGATGGGGAGACAACAGGGGAGCCTTCTCCCTTGCCAATAGCCAGACAGCTCTAATGCATGCATTTATCCTTGGTCCCAGAAGCATGGAGTGTGTGAGCTTCCTTGGGGGGTCTGCAGGAGAGTTGGAGGGCAGAGAGTAGGCTGAAGCAGCAATCATTGCTGTGGGGTTTATAAGATGTTATCAAAAGCACTTCTTCATGGCCAGTAGCTCCCCCATCACGATGCAGTTAAGTGAATTTGGTGAATCAGCAAGATGTGCCTTGGCAAAATTTCAAATTCTGTTCAACATCAGATCAAGAAATAAGCAGTGAGACGCAGGCTGGGAGTTGTTGTTCAAGGTGTACCCCACTGCCCAAGCCAATGTCTGGTTGGGCAGGTACAGGGTCACGTTTCTTTGGGAGAAACACAAGGTCAGACTTACCAAAGGCACTGTCAGGAAGAGTTGTTCCACCAGGAAACAATATCTTTTAAGATCTTTACCCTTTAAAAGATTTCCTAGCATTAGATTTCCAGTGGCAACGTCAAAGCATGTCATGGAACCAGAAAGCAATTGCAGCAGTAGTTTAAATCCATGCAGCTTTAGAGGTTTCCCTCTCTACCACCCCTTGTGAATCCTTTTCTGACCATTTTCTATTTTCTCAGTATTTTTGCTCAACAGAGTTCTTCCTGTTTGTGTGCACTGCTCTGTATCTCCTTGCTCCTGAATGCCAGTATATGTTACAGTCCAGTTTTCTCTCACTCATCTTTGCTGAAAACCATAATGATCAAGGGGTTTCTCACTTCCCCACCTAGGGAGGTGGTACTTCTGCCCTAGTGCTAAGCCTGATCTAAGCCAATGCAAAAGGTTTCCTTGGCTTCCAATGAGCCACCCCTTTAATTTTTCTCCCAAGCAATATTACAACGAGGAGCTCAGAGACTTAGGCAGAGAAGCAAGCACTTGCCATGACTCTGTCTTTCTTAGATGTCCCCCTACAGCCACAGGGTAGAAGCAAGCAATACCCAGAAGCCCTGAGTTACCCCTTGCCATACAAGCGGCTGAGCCCCTGTCTGCTTCTCAGGCTTCCTCGTCTGAGGTATCTTCACTCTGCAATGGGGAGGCTAGAGATAGTAAGTGTAGTGCTGATGAGAAGTAGGTGAAAGGAAATTTTAAACCTCAGTGTGTAAAGACTGCAAGAACAAATCTTTGCTTTTCTGAGCACAGGACAGAACTTCTGCTTGTGTTCATGGTGGAGAAAAATGCAACATGGAGAAAGAAATATAAGGGATTGTTTTGAAAGTGCTTTCCTCAGCTGTGGCCCCAGGTTTGGGAGCCCAAGCCCTGGGGCCTGCCCTAAGTGAGGATCTCAAGACATGTTTGGCCCCTGTCCTGGGCTGTGAAGTGGAGCCCCAGCTAAGGCCACCACATGGAAAAACCATGTGTCAGCCTCCTCCTGTCCTGTCCCACCATATGTAGCACTGGCTTTGGAATAATGGAGCTGTAAATATGTATTTCCTTTTATTTAACTGCCAGCTTCTAAGCCTCCATGAGTTACGTTTTCAAGCTTTTCTTAATAAGCATGGGGATAAAAAATATTCTTGACATTTTCTTAAGAAGATAAACCAAAGCAAAACCAAAATGACAACTGCAATTCTCCTATAATTTCCTACCTTGGATAGAGAGACTTTAGGAACATAAAACATAGGAAGATGTGATAAGATTCTGGAAGCTGGGGATGGCAGGGATATTATGCTTTGCCTAGGTTTTGTGAGTATACAGCAGTCCCATTCAAGCCATCAGGAAGGTAGAAGGAAGAAACATTTTGAAATTTCTAAATTGTTTCTATAATAAAATAGTCGAAACAAACATTTTGAAATTTACATCACTTCAATTTTTAAATAAGATGTTATTGGCATCTTTCTTAGGAGAGTCGTAGACCATTTTAGTCAGTGAAAACCTTTTATTCTGGCACCTAAATAAGTTGCTAAGGAAACTTGACAGCACATTACTGCTCTAGTAGATACCAAGATCTTTTGCTTTGCCTTGATCTAAACCACTCAATTGTTAAAATATTTCTGTAATATATATGGAAGCTTGAGTTACTCAGAGTTTTCCAAAGTCCCAGTTCTTCTTTACCAATGTGGGACACTGATTTAAAACTCCCAAGAACAGGACACCTTTCCAGAGCTCCCTGTATTGGACAGAGAGGTGCTCTGAGGACATTCTTCCTTTTACTTCTTTACCTTCCTCTTCCTCTGTCCCACATTGGCACAGCTGGGAAGCCACAAGCTCACAGCATAGGTAGCACCAAGGTGGTTTTAGACAGGTTTGTGAATCTCAGGGTGTGGCTTTCTGTCATCACTTAGCTCTCACTACTCAGACATCACCCCTCTTTCCTCAAAACTGATGTAGCATCTCCTGAGTCAGCCAGTTCTCAGGACCAGTCTGAAATCCTCTTCCCTGCTTTACACCCCTCCTTGCTGCATGGTAACTCTTTGAGAGGTGAGGTCTTGTCATGTGATCTCTGCATGACTCATGCAAGCTCCTCCGCAGCTCCCGCCTTCAGGAGCACTCTCCTTCACGGCTCTGGTTTTGAGAGGTCTTATAGTCTGCAAGGCTTTTGTGTTACCTTTGGAATGACAGCTACTGCAGGGAATGCACTTCTCCTGTACAACACCTCTGCAAACTGCTACATAAAGCAGACAAAAACACCTGCAGGAGAATTTGGACATAAAATAGTAAATTTCATTATGAAAAACAATCACCCCAAATTTCTCTTTTAACAGCCACAGAACATCTCTAAGACCATATTCCTTGGGGACCATTACACTCCTTGCATGGCTGAAATCTCTTAGCCTTCAGGCTTTCGTAGGCCTCTGTGTGAAGATCCTCCTCAGAAATGCGGTGGTTTTGGTGGTGCTTAATTATACAAACATCCTCTGGAAAGCGTATTTCTTTCCCTTGCAAATTCAGCTTCATCATAGTTCAAAATTTGTAGATAGAGGCAAGTACATTATAATGGCGATGACTGATAGCTGAAGATTTCTTGGGTTCAGAGTGTTCCCTAATATAAGCCATTTTTCATCGCCTACAGTTGCCTGATAATGATGTCATTTCCATTGCTTGAGTGTTGAAGCAGCAGCCACATATCATGGATTTAAAATAACTGTTTATAGGGCAGCTAAATTGCATTGTTATCAGGTTAGGTCAGTGTTTGCTTTGCTTCTGGGGACAAAACAACAATTAGACTTTCCTAAAACTCACTAAACAGGATGTGAATGCCAAGAATACAAATCTGCACTGCAGTGAAGCTGGGGAAAAAAAAAAAGGGAGAGAAGAAAAAAGAAGAGCTGTTTTTGTGTGAAAATGTGATGACCATCAGATAAAAATGACAAAGTTGTACTTGTCAGAAAATAAGTCACATTGCTGATCACTGGATAACTTTGATGTAATATTCCACAATCATTTAACTGAGATTTCATAGCAAGATTAATAGTGAAGTTTTTAAAATATGCATGAAGAAGAGCTTTCTTCTAATATCCAGCTGTCAGGCAGCCCTTATCTGGGGCTTATGTTGATTGATTATGATTTGGATTGAACTAGAACATGACCTCTAAATAAAAAAGAAAATTATGCAGATTTGAAAGTGAACCATCAAGCTTTTGGGTCTTTCCTCAACATTTCAAAACCTGCTTAGATCCTCGTGGTTATACATACATACATACATAGCATATATGCATACATGCTTTTACAGTCTCAGCCCCATTAAGCTGTGAAAAATCAGCAAAGAAAAAACCTCACCCAACTTCTCTGCCTTCTGTATCACAAAATACTATGAATTAGGTTTAATACATAATTTCCAACATACAGAACTCACATTGGAATGAGTTGTTTATGAGATACTACATGATTGTAAGCAGTGCACAGATTTTGAGTGAAAGCAGGCCAATTTCCTTTGAAAAAAAAGCTAGTTTCTAGTGTGTGGCATTGGATGAATTATTACACATACTCTGGAATGGATGGTGACTGTAAATCTCACTCTGGACACTTAATGAAATATTTGCAACATATTTTAAACTAACTTAGTGGTGACAATTCTCTACTGCTCACCACCTACCTTGTGTTTTCGTGGGGCACTTTGACTACAGTGAGGAAAAGTTTGGGTGGTCCTGGCCAACCATGGTCCCTACCAGCCTGCAGCCAGCTGGAGAAACCCTTTTGCCCAAGAGCCTCTTTTCTGCAGCTAAACACTGAAGAAATGCAACAGGACTTTTCAATGTTGCCCTTTTTTAATTCACCCCACAAATCAAGGAGGTTCACTGCACTGTTACATGTTCAACCAGGTCAGCCACTGAAACTGTATTTGAAGTAGCTAGGCACGTAGAAAGTGTCTGGGAGATGTTAAGCTCAGCCATGGCAGCTCTAAAGAGCACCTCATCCCAGGTGAAGTGATCAGGTCACATTGAAGGTGCTATCCACCTTTGTATTATTTGCTTTGGATGACACAGCCATGTAGCTCTGGCTGGGGTTGATGCTGTGTACAGGTCACAACATGCCTTCTAGTGCCCTTACCAGCACTGCATTTCCATTTGTGCACTGTCCTCTCCATGTTTGGTTCTATGACTTTTTTTGTCCTTTAGATCGACCATATAATAGTGAGTTTACCGAGCTTGCTTGGCCCTGGAGTGAGGTCCTACACCACTACGTTGATCCCTTAATTGAAAGTCATAGCCAGATGAGACAAACAGGGATGCTCTGTCTCTCTGAGGAGCTGGCTTGGTACCCAAAGTGAAAAACAGGGGTGCACTCCCTCACCACAGAGTGAGGCTTCAGGCACCTCCAAGGCTCTGGATGAGGTGAGCTGAGATACAGAAGGCAGATGCACTTCTGAAGGGTGGCCATGCCTCATCCATCACATCTGTGTTTGAAAAAGCCGCTCATGTAACCACTGCAAAAAAAAAAAAAAAAAAAAAGTGCCAAATCTATGCATGGAAGATCCTCTCTCACTAAAATGGAGGGGGCAGTCAAAGTGGAACGTGACGGCATTCAAAATATGAAATTAATTTGCATTTATTTGTAAAGGAAAACCAACGTGGCAATGTCCCATCAGGTGGCCAGTAGTTTACTTCATAAAGATACTCTCAGGCTCACAGAGGGCTGAGAAATTCAGTAAATTCTCGCATGACACCAAGCTGGGTGGGAGTGTTGATTTGCTTGAGGGTAGGAAGGCTCTACAGAGGGATTTGGACAGGTTGGATCAATGGGCTGCAACCAACTGTAAGAGGTTCAACAAGGCCAAGTGCCAGGTCCTGCACCTGGGTCACAACCCCATGAAATGCTACAGGCTTGGGGAAGAGTGGCTGGAGAGCTGCCTGGCAGAGAAGGACCTGGGGGTGTTGGCTGACCGTCGGCTGAACATGAGGCAGCAGTGTGCCCAGGTGGCCAAAAAGGCCGATGGCATCCTGGCCTGTATCAGAAACAGTATGGTCAGTAGGAACCAAGTAAGTCATCCTTCCCCTGTACTCAGCTTTGCTGAGGCCACACCTGGAATACTGTGTCCAGTTTTGGGCACCTCACTACAAGAAGGACATTGAGGCACTGGAGTGTGTCCAGAGAAGGGCTACCAAGCTGGTGAAGGGCCTGGAGCACAAGTCTTATGAGGAGCAGCTGAGGGAACTGGGGTTGTTTAGTCTGGAGAAGAAGTGGCTGAGGAGAGACTCATTTGCTGTCTACAACTACCTGAAAGGAGGTTGTAGGGAGGCAGGTGTGTGTCTTTTCTCCCAGGTAACTGGTGATAGAACAAGAGGAAATGACCTCAAGTTTTGCCAGGGGAGGTACAGATTGGATGTCAGGAAATACTTCTTCACTGAAAGGGTTCTCAGGCACTGGAATGGGCTGCCCAGGGAGGTGGTTGAGTCACCATCCGTGGAGGTGTTTAAAAGACGGCTAGATGGGGTGCTTGGAGATATGGTTTAGTAGTGGAGAGGTGTGGTTGTACTCGATGATCTCAGAGGTCTTTTCCAACCAGGAAATTCTATAATTCTATGAAATTCTGCACGGTGACTGCGCTTCTTCCTTAACTTGCTTCACATGCCTGTGCTGCAGCTGGCCAGCACTGAACTCTGTGGCACATGGAAAACATTTTGCAAGATGTCCACCTTAAAGAAATAGACTTTGTTTTCCTGTGTAATTCCACACCCTGCTCCTCACCTTTTTGCAGTGGCTAGTTACAGAAGGGGGAGAGGAAATGGAGAAGCAGCATAAATATTTCCCTGCTTTCTCCCCAAGAAAAAAGGCAGAACTAATGAAAGTAGGTCTCTACCTGCCATTTAAAAGTCTTGTTTCTCTTCTCAGTGGGTTTGGAGGCACCTATTTTCTTTCCCTCTGATAATAAACCCTGAAATTCTTAAAAGGTCACACTTAAGAAAAGATTTGTCTGTTCAACAAAGCTTTTATGGAAAGGTTTTCAAAATAGACAAAAATGTATTAATTGTCTCTTCTTTCTCCTGGATCTTACTCAGGTTTCTTATTTGTGTCTTGATCTTATTTGAGCTAAGTATAAAAGGTACAAAATGGAGTTAATAAGACTTTAGGATTTGTAACTGAATGAGAAACATGTAGGTGGGAGATACTGCCAAGAACCTGATTTTCAAAGAGGAATGTAAAAGGAAAGGAGGTGGAGCTCTGACACTTCCTCATAATTCTAGGAGCAGAGGTTGTTCTGCAGATTGGATTACTTACATGTGGGGCACAGCTAAAGGTGGCACAATCCAGACCCACACGACTAAGCTTCATAAATTTTGATGTGGATAAGGATGCTCCTGCCATTCATTGTCAATATTTTTATAAATAATATTTTAGGCTTTTGGAATTGTGTGAAAGAATCTGACTTGAAAAATTAAGTAATGTTTAATCATTTAAAATAAAATGGAAACTTGCTTTTTAAATTTAAATATCTAAAGACCAGTATCACATTATGTCTGCAATATGAAAATAATAGTAAACATCTCGTTACAACAATATCTGCAGTTTACTTTGGAATATTGTCAATGATGTTGTTGTAACAAGGGTGTCATGAGTTTTAATGGCACAAGGAAGCATGATAGCACAGATTTATGCCAAAGTCTATGATAGCAGAGAGTCTTATAACAAGAGCAGAATGTATTTATGCCATACTAAAAATGTCATCTCTGTCGCAGACAAGACTGATGAGGAAAAATGATTAGATGTAGAGATTTGGTTCATCTTTCTTTTCCAGATTGGGGACTTTTGATGGTCTCCCTTTAGGTTGCAGTGCTTAAAATCCAAATTTCCAGCCACCACTGGAACAAAAAGCAGATGAGCCTCTGTTTGCATATTTTTCCTTTCTTTTTTTACCCAACTGCTGGAAATCAATAAAGCTTCACTAGTAAAACAACATCTTTTGGGGACCTTATCAATATTCACAAATTTCTAAAGGGTGGGTGTCAAGAGGATGGTGCCAGACTCTTTTCAGTGGTGGCCAGTGATAGGACAAGGGGCAAAAGGCATAAGCTGGAACACAGGAGGTTCTGCCTAACCATGAGGAAAAACTTTGCTGTGAGGGTGACAAAACACTAGAACAGGCTGCCCAGAGAGGTTGTGGAGTCTCCTTCTCTGGAGATATTAAAAAACCTGCTTGTGTGCAGATATTAAAAAACCTGCTCTAGTCTGCAGTCCTGTGCAACCTGCTCAGGTACAACCTGCTCAACCTCCTTTGGCAGGGAGGTTGGACTAGATGATCTCCAGAGGTCCCTTCCAACCCCTACCATTCCTTGATACTGTGATTCTGTGTTATTTTCTTGTATTGGAAGCTGAAAAATACCCCCATCACAAAACACTACCACATTTCTTGCTTAGTTATGGCCTAAATGTGGAAACAAATCCTCTTACTCTCAACCTTACAGATGAGAGTTTTGAGTGAGAGTCTGCCCCAGCCCATCTCCTCCAGCTCTGCATCCTTGTCATAGAATCATAGAATCATAGAATGGTTTGGTTTGGAAGGGGCCTTAAAGATCATCTAGTTCCAACCCCCCTGCCATCAGCAGGGACACCTTCCACTAGACCAGGTTGCTCAAAGCCTCATCCAACCTGCCCTTGAACACTTCCAGGGAGGAGCAGCCACAGCTTCTCTGGGCAACCTGTTCCAGTGTCTGACCACCCTCACAGCCCTAACAAAGCAAGCCATAACATGCATCACTGTGAGCAGATAACACCACTGACAAGACCTATAGTATAGACACTATATTTCTAGGAATTTTAAGGAACTTCAGAGCAACCTTCAGAGGTATTAAACCGCTATCACCTCTTGTTACATTCACCAAAGAAGTTCAAAGTTCCCAAACCCCACCATATTCCCATCTTATTTGATAAGAATTTGACAAAATTTTGAGGGTTGATGCACAAAGAAAAAGATTATGAGTGTGTTCCTGAAGAGACTTTTGGACCCTACAGGTGAGATTCAGCTACTGCTATTTTTCAGTCAGCTTATAATTGTTAGTGGCAAATTATTCTCAGAATTTTATAAAAGTTTAAAACAAAACAGCTGTAGTTTGTGTTATTTTTTAGTGGAAAAAAGGAAAGCAAACAAAAAATTTACTTTCCTTGTATTTACTTAATTCAGAACACACAACATTTAATAGATTTGTCCAGTTTTAAGATCAGAACTAAGTTGGTTTGGGTAGCAAAAACCAACCAACTCTACACTCCAAACCCTAAACCAAATGACCAGATATTTAACCCCAAACCAGGTTATAACAGCTAGTTGGATTTACCTTGTATAACTTTGTATGTGCATTTTTTCTTTCCAGAAGAGACTATACCTAAGCCTTTGGATGTTACTGGACGCCCTGTTCCTGGCGGGGGAAAACTTTTATCTTTTCTGAAGAACTGCTTTGCCAATATGTCCTGGACCAGGCTGTAGTGGTTGCCCTCATGATTCTCCCTTGGGCACCAAAATTCCACAGGCTCTGTACTACGTGCTGCTTCCTAGGTAGGTGAGGCATGCCTCCCTCACTGTTTTTTAGTGATGGACAGTTTTAGATGGTGGGAAAAAATCAAGCTGCAATAATTTAATGTCATGATTTTGACATCGCTAATGAACTCCTAGCATGGGAAATGCTTATATCTAGTTCCTGTTCAGCTTCTCCATTTAGGTTTCATCCCATGTGCAGGTTTGCTAACCACAGGATATCAGCCAGAGAAAATTCTGTCCCATAATTTAAAGTAGAAGTACACTAACACAGTTTCAAAGCAATAAAAAAGCACCTTCTATTCATCACTTATCAGTATCTTCCTGCCGTTTGGAGACTAAACATGTAGAAAATCAGTAGGAGGTTGTTATGTTCCTGTTAGTAACTACTGTATAGAAAAAGAAAATCCTGACATGAAGTGTGCAGACTGTCAAACTCAGAAACATCATATGACTGTGACAGCCCTCCTCCATGCTGAATTCAAACATCTGCAGCCACGCAGTTCAGAAGGTGCAATGGTAACAGCAGCTCAGGAGCCAAAAAGGTAGACCCAAGGATTGCTGTCAACACAGCCATATGGCACAGATGTAATGCATTGTAATATTCCTGCTCTATGTCATCCATGCACTGGGTTAAGCACCTGCTATTTCTTTAGGTATTTTGAATATCTGACCATGAACCTTTATGCTTGGTTATGTTTTTCTGACTTTTTCTGAATTATACAGTACTAAAAGCATTGCATATATTCAATTCAATTCCTTCAATTTAGTTTTGCAAATTTGATGTCCCTTTCATAATAGTCCCTATTAACGCACATGTTTCTTGGGAGTTTAGTCACTTCAGAGAGTAAATCATGCTGCCATGGAGGCTGTTTCTCAAGCACGCTGCTGCCTCACTACACAGCGAATCTCATGGTGAAGTGCAAATGCATCAGCTGGCCAGTGTTCATGCATAAACCTTTGAGTGACCTGAGGACCAGGTTATTTGAGACTCTGTGCCTACATGAGTGTTCCTGTGTCTCTATTGGTGGGCACAAGACCACTTCAGAGTCACAAGTCTTGGCTGTGAATCTCAGTAGCTATCTGACTTCTTCCCCAGCACGCACCAGCTCCTCCAACAGCCCAGAAAGGACAGTCAGCGTGTAGGCTGTGTGGGAGCCATGCATAGTTTGGACAACTGAAGACTCAAGCTCAAGTCAAGAGAGGAGGACTACTGGCAAGTGCCTTTCTGCACACTGTCACTGACCTTGGGCTCACTCTTTCATTGGTGTTTCAGACTTCAGACCTCTGGAGTACCTACAAACCCCACCTTCTCTCCTGTGCATGCGGGAAGAGGCAGGTGAATGGAAAAGGTTATGTTGCTTTCTGTAAAGTGTTACAGAGATGCTGTGTTTGTTATAGATATGTGCAGTTCAGTGTATCTGCTATCACAGTACCGGGAGTTTTTCCTCTCAGTTGCACATGTCATTGGAAATATGGCTGGAGAATTTGGATCTTTTTCCCACACACGCACCAGTGAAGAACAGCATTCTTTCTGCATCATTGAAAGGAATTACTTCTCCTTTTGCAAAGCTTTGTCTAGTGCTGTAGAGTAGGGTCAGGAGATAGAAAAGGTGCTCAACTGGATTTTTCAAAAACTTTAGGCTCTTTCATCTACTGATGACAACATAAACCATGTTCCTGAAATGGGACAGAGCCTCCTGCCTTGTGGTGCTTAGTGCAGTCAGCAATGATAGAACCAGAGGATTCGGCCTGTGGGATGGATCTCAGGATCAGGAAGAGCAGCATAGGTGAACTGACTGCAACCCCTATTGCCTGTCCCCTGTGCTGTTGGAGGGGGAGAAGGTAGAGAAATAAGGAGCAAAGTAATTTGAGCCCGGGAAGAAGGGAGGGGTGGGGGGAAGGTGTTTTAAGGTGTGGATTTTAAGGTGTCTGACTATCCTACTCTGATTGATTGGTAACCAATTAAATTGATTTTTCTTCCGCAGGTTGAGTCTGTTTTGCCCATGACCATAATTGGTGAGTGAGCCCTCCCTGTCCTCATTTCAACCCATGACCCCTTTGTTGTGTTTCTCTCCTCAACTCACTGAGTGGGGGGACAGTGAGTGAAGGATCACATGGTCTTGGCTGTGTGTGAAACCACCACACCCCTATTTTGACTAGGTGGAAGTATCGGGAAGTCCAGTAGCCATAATGAAATCAGTCTTTCTTAGTGAACTTGACTATTCATACTGAGAAAGGTACTCTGTTAAAAATACCTCAACAAAGGTAGCTTAAAATCACTCTCCTTCCATATTCTGCAGGGAGGTGGAAGAAATCTCATTAGAAGTTGTGAGAAGTTTTCCATTACTGCCTTTTTAGCAATAAAGATTTAGATATTGGTCAATAGGATTTGGGGGGTTTGAGGATTTAAAAACAAAAAACTCTTGGCCTTTTTTCCCCTCACTGCAATGAATTCAAAGCCAATGGGATGCTGAGTCAATAACTGAATACTTTTGGGAACCTCACTCCAACATCGCTAAAATGTTTTTTTTCTTTCAGAAGGTGAAAAACAATAGCAGTGAATCCATGAAGACATCTGTGCCAGGCAGCTGGCCTGCAAAGACACTGTAAATTCACCTCTGATCTCTCTACCAATTAGACCTTCTATTTAACCAAGGAAGTCAAGGCAGATGCTTGTCTTCTTTAATTTGTCTCCTCAGGTCATTTGTCTTGTGATCTGGTGTTCCTTGGTTATCCTACACTCTCCTGAATATCCCCTCTACCTTTGAAAGAAAGCTGAAGTTCCTATCCTGTATCAGGCATGTAGACGTAGGCACTGTTTTCTGATAGCCACAGTACTTCAATCAAACTGGACATGTCTTGCTAAATTAAGGGATTTTTCTCCACTGGATTCATGCAAAAGAATGATTTTTTTTTTTCATAGTGAGCATAACATTCAGGTAATAACCTGTATCTTAGCAGCTACTTTAAAGAAAGAAGGAACGTGGATAAATAGTACAACAAATCGTAGCTTTAGTGCTTATATCAATGCAAAATTTAGAAAAGATTTCAGAGGTGACTACTGGCCTCAGAGTAGCCTCAAATACACAGTAGGGCTGTGAGCCCTGGGGCTCTGACTCTGACCAACTTTTCCGCTTTTCTCCTTCTCAACTTCTATTTAAAAGATGCATGGGATTTTTTGAGAAGTGCTTAAATTAATTGGCACAAATCCCTTTCCCCAGTCAAACACTCGAGTAAAATGGTATATTTTTAAACATCCAACACATTTAGATGCTATTTTGAGGACCTGGGCAGCACACAGGCTGAGTAGTCAGGACATGCAACTTTCTACATTTAGTTTACTGGTTACCAGCCAGCCCAGATTGATGGAGACTGACATTTCTTCCACGTGCCTTGTGACAGCTTATGTGAACACAGCAGCTGATCTTACATGGATATCAGTATCAAAACAGTCAATCAATATTGGCAATAAGTGGTGGCTTTACTGCAAATCCTCCAAGCAGAGAGACTAAGACTTAGGGAATACATACACTGCTTAGCCCTTATCTCTTAAATACACAGCGTAGCCTGAAGGATGGGCCATAACAGCAACCGGAGTTTGGTGGCTGGTATCAGAAGCTGCATCCCAGAAGTTTGCCCCTTTTGGCTGAGCTAAGAGTGCTGCTGGGCTCTCAGTGGCCTTCCCCAGCCTAGGGCATGACTGAAAGTGGGAGCACAGCAGCATGCTCATCTCTGCTGTCACACCAGCAGTGAGCAAGAACAACTTAATTAAAAGAAGCAGTGACATTTATAAGGCAGAAAAGAAAACAAAAAAAAAATCCATGTACTTGGTTGGCCAAAGTGCAGATGGCAGTGACATTTAAAGGGAAAATACATATGAACTATGTCTTTCAAAACTCAACAGTCATTTATAGATATAGACAGGCCTGTCAAAGCACCTAAACCGCAAGACTACTTTAATAATACCTGAGTGATTAAAGATACAGCAACTGTTATGAAAGGCAACAGCTAGAGGGAAAAGAC
The DNA here is from genome assembly GCF_000700745.2 of Antrostomus carolinensis. Lineage (NCBI taxonomy): Eukaryota > Metazoa > Chordata > Aves > Caprimulgiformes > Caprimulgidae > Antrostomus > Antrostomus carolinensis. The sequence goes on from NW_010319805.1 coordinate 17,566, forward strand.
TTTTTTTTTTTTTTTTTGAGAGAGGAACTGTTAATTGCAGATGAGTCCGGAACAATTTATTAAGTGATAGTAAGGTAAAAAAATGTGTGGACAAAGGAAACCCCAAAAACTCTTAACTGTAAGAATGAATAAGGTAAGACCTCAGGCAAAGACAGTGGAGGACAGTTACTTCAGTTAATAGACAAGTGTTTGCAACTGTGCAATACATCCTGACTAACACTGTATTACTTGTTCTAGTTTCCAAGAAATTTAGGATTCCTTAATAAAATATAAATGGTTATAAAGACTGATGATGTAAAAGTGAAAAGCTGTAAGCCAACGGGGCTGCTATGTGCTTATAGTCAAAGAGAGGTTCTCGTTTTCTGTCATGCATGTTAGAAGCTCTCTGGCTTTGGTTTCCAAGGGGACTGAAGGAACTAGTGTCTACATAGTTGGATGTAGGATTTTTAAAAGGTTCCTTGAAGTAATTAAACAAATGAGTGATGCTGTCAACAGCATGACTTTATCCTCTGGTACTCACTGGGAAAAACATTTGTCTAAAAAAACCTATAAATGCTATAACACAGAGAGGGCAACATACATCACAGAGTGATTTGCAAATCTACCACATTCATTTAAGTACCTTTATGAACATATGGGTTTTTTACTACACAATGGAATGATCCCAGGTATTACCAACATATCACAGTCTTGTACAGATTGTGCTCATCAGTGTTTGAATTTCGAGTTTGAAATGGTCTGGAGAAGGGGAATTCCAGCGTGTGTTATGAAGTGTATAGGCAAGCTATTTTGAGAGACAGCCTCATATATATTTGACACATGGCAAAAAACCCTTAAAAAGTTATTTAACTTTTATCCTTTGACAATGTTGTGACTAAAGTTTCCACTTTTGCTATCTCCTGTGATTTGTTCAGAGATAACATTTCCTTTCCAGACAACTTTAGCAAGGAAAATGCTCTTGCATTTTCATAGGAAAGTGCAATATTAATTCTGGTTTATTAAACTGTTCCAGAGAAGGGTTTCCTACCATCACAGAGATGTGAAATGTCAAACATTTATGTATTGTATCCCAACCTTCTGCTAATGGCTTACTATTCCCTGTGCTATGTGGAGTGTGCTGTAACTCATGTTTAGTTGACCCAATGGACTGGGCTTGCCATAGTATTGACTGAGTACTTTTTCACAGCAAGTTCAGTTTCCATTTTCTTCTTTTTTATGGTCTGGAATATAAAGTTGCCCCTCCTGGGTGAAGCCTGTTGCCCAGCTCCACTCCCTCCCATGTCATGCACACATGATTAGTGTAAAAACATTTCCCACCCTCAAAAAGCAATATGCTTGAGCTGATGAAAACACCAAGTTCACCTGAAAATTATCTGTTTACTGAGTGAAAGCATGGGGAGAAGCACCCAGGAAACCTCTCAGGGTCTGCATGCCATGGCAGGGCAGAACTGACCAGAGCTGGGGATGACACACTGCCAACCTCCTCCTGTGGGACAGAAACTCCAACTTCCACTTCCTGGTGACCTGTAAAAGTACAAGTAAACCACAGAAATATCAACATGCTCAATATGGAAGTCATTGCTTTGTCCAGGAGAAATAATTATTTTAAATGTTAATTACAATGGAAAAAATTATAAATATACTTTGGGTCAAGCCAGGTGTAATTTCCTCTCTGAACCAATGAACCAAAAAACAGTACTACTATTTAAATTCAGACATACTGGGAGAGTTGACTTATTCTCTAGTGAAGCTTCCCAGTTATTCCCCTGTGATTAGTATTTCTTCCTTTATTCAGTCCTTTGTTGCCTGCGACTGAAGAGAGACAAGACAGAAACACTGCAGATCTGACCCAAGATTCCTGCTATTCTAGTGAATATCAGACAAACAAGGCTCTCAGCAATTTCCATTTTGAAAAAAAAATTCAATTCAAATTGTAGCAGTGTGAAAAGGTATAATTAATGTGTCAATGAGCTGGAAGGATTTCTCTGACAGCCTTATTTGATGTTGATTGAATAATGCCATCTTTGGTCACATAAAATTTATTTTACTAATTAGTGAAAATGGTAACTAAACTGATGCAGTTTAAAGCCTATCAACATATCACTCTCTTGTCTCAGAAAATAAAGTCTTTGGAAGCTGAGATATATTGAGCAGAGCTTTATTGTAAGTCCCTTGAATGACAAAGGAATGATTCAGCAAAAATTGGTTAATTCTGTGGCAATTATAATTTGCTCTGGAGACTGCTGTATGATCATCAGAAATGCCAAGTCTTGTGCCTCAAGCTCTGGACTGCAGGGGACAAAAATTACTTCATTTTATTGGAAAACCTAATAGAGGAGTGTTATGTAGGAGGGGAAGAGAGGAAGGAGATGACGAGTCTAAGGATGTTACATTGTCATTTGTCTCTCTATTTTATTTATTTTTTAATATCCATGAGAATCTTTGTGTCAGCTCTTCCCTGGGACACAACATGACCTCCCTGGACATTTGGCCTGTGGAAGGACAAGGGGAGCCAGAGGACACCAATTTCCACATGCAATGTCACCTTCTCATCACAGGAGATCTCACATCAATGAAGAGAAAACACACTTCATCTCATTTTCCTTCTAACTGACCCCAGGGGAGTTTAAGCATGCTGCCTGGGACTCCAGGAAGCCACCCAGCAGCCGCCACACTGACCTTGGGGATCCCCTGTTTTTGAGACCTTTGTTTCTAGCCAGAGTATGGGGATGGGGGTGTTGCAGGGAGGCCATTGGTCCCACAGGGTGGCTGTGGGCTGCCCAGGGGTCCCCTCTGTAGGGACCCACTGTAGCTGCTGGATACAGGTTAACTGGACTGTTAGTGACAGTGTGACAAGTGACACTGCTCCAGGAAGATGAGTTGCATATAAGACTGAGTTTTTAGCAGTATTTCCTTGTCTTTCCAAGTGAAATCCCTCTGTCTTCTTTCCTGTCTTTCTCTTGCTCATCATATGCTGCAAACAGATGAGGTTCCATGTTTTGTGCTGTGTTTCAAGTAGTAACATTAAGGTATTGTTTTTGACTTAAGAAATGAATGTGATCCAGAAAAATGTGACCATGAAACCCAGTGAAGAAAGGCAATGTCTATGTAGTAGCAATGGGCTCACAGTGGTCATTCAATAATAATAATAATAATAATAGTTAGATTTAATGAAAAATGTATGCTACTCTGGAAGGGAGTAGCATACATTGGGCATATGTCTGGCACTTTTAAGGATCTCCATCAAGATAAGAAGATCCTGTACCCCTTTTGCCCTACAAATAAGCACTGCAGAAAATGAACTGATTCCTGTCCTTTAGGAGAGGGAGAGAAACATGGGAGCCTTGTCCCTGACTCAAGAAGGTCCTGTGAGTGCAGGTGGTGTTAGCTGACAAGCGATGGCTTGTCAGCTGGGGGCTGGGGGAGCCATAGGGGTTGCAGGGGGATGCCAGTGATGGTAGCCAGGGCCAGAGACAGCCTGCTCCAGCTAGAGTGGGGTGGAAAAGACAGCAGAGGCACTACATTAAGCTAGAGTGATGCCATGCAGCCAACTTCTCATATGCCAAGCAGCAGCAGGGTCCACTGGACAGCATCCTGATGACCCTCTTTCTCACCCTCCTGGGTCCTTTGAATTTTGTTTGGAGGCTGGTTCTATGCAATAGGGGTCAGGATTTGGATTTCCAGTATGCATCAGCATGTCAACATCGGCAGACAGGCTGCCCTGGAAGCACAAAGCAGTGCTGCCAGGGGTGAAGCAGGATGGTGGCCATGGGCACTCGTCTGGTAGATCCTCAGGTAACTCAAAGTGAGAAGATGCAGGTCTCCTGGTTTACAACCCAAACCACCACAGCAGGGATGTAAATGCTCCTGTTCTGTCTGCCAAAGGAGCTTTGGGTGTAATTCCTCTCTTTATAGGTCAGAGCAGCAGTGGGACTGTTCAACCTTGTCCTTTTGGTCTGTTTTAGGAGAACCAACATATATAACTTCTTCCTCCCACATCACAGCCGTCATTGTTCTCACTGTATTAAAACGGCTTCCTACTATAACTGCCCTGCTCAGAGGGAGGATCAGCAGGCTTGTCTTCGGTGAGGATTTAGCTGAGACACCAGAATAGCAAGCTGTAGCAACCAAATAGCATTGAAAACCCCCTGCAAGATCCTACTGTTGCCAGTGTGTGGAAAAAGCTGTGGCTCTGGAATAGAGGGTGAAATCATCACAGTTGTTGAAAAAGGAGCTGAAGTTCATCCTTTGCCTCCCCCAGCTTCTCACAACACAGTGAAAAGCAGAGGACCAAATGTAGTCTGCTCTAGATGGTGCACCCTGCTAGGTGAAAGAAGAGTCCTGGTACAGCAGAGGCAGAAACAAGAAATAACTGAATTCAAGATTTAACTGAAAAAAATGTTGGGCATTCAATGCAGTGCAACAACATTGCCCCAGGGAAGCCTGGGACAGCTCAATTCACCATCAGTTGCATTAAGAAGAAACCAGAGGTATTAAAGACCTGTCATGCACTGAGGTCTCCAGTTCAGAAGTGGCAGACCTCCACTCTTTTAATCAGTAATGTATAAAGTGAGACCTTCCTTCCCTCAGGTGAGGTGTGTGTGACCCTACAGTATCCACTTCCCCATCACTCATGAAACCCTTCTCATTCTTCATGCAGACTGGCTTTTCTAGGCAAAACCCACCTGTTTTTTGTGGTTTTGTTTTTTTGTTTTTTTTTTTTTTTTCTTTCAGCTCTGGGTCTACTGAACTCTGACACACTCCAGGAAATGAAAAGTCAGACAGGGAAAGGCCGAGATGGAATCAGATGAGAGTCATGACACTTCTGACACCTGGTTTGGGTGGATCTCCAGCAGAGAATGCAGCTCCTAGCTTCCAGGCACCAGGCTGGATCCTGGCAGGACCAGCCTTCTCCTTGCAGAAGACTCAGGAATAAGATTGGGCAATGTCTGGCACTTTTAAGGATCTCCATCAAG
>NW_010319806.1:0-49699 GCF_000700745.2 Antrostomus carolinensis
CTGGTCTCAAGCCACTCATCATCCAGCCTGTGGGATTGCCCACAGCAATGTTTGGTATGTCCCTGACCCAGGTGAAGGACCTTGCATTTGGCCTTGTTGAACTTCATGAGGTTAGCACCGGCCCACCTCTCAAGCCTGTCAAGGTCCCTCTGGACGGCATCCAGTCCCTCCAGCGTGTCATCCACATCACTCAGCTTAGTGTTGTTGGCAAACTTGCTGAGGGTGCACTCATCCCACTGTCTATGTCACCGACAAAGATGTTGAAGAGCACCGGCCCCAATACTGACCCTTGAGGGACACCACTCGTCACTAGTTTCCACTTGGACATTGAGCTGTTGAGCAGAACTCTTTGAGTGTGACCATCCAGCCAGTTCCTTATCCACCGAGTGGTTCATCCATCAAACCCATGTGTCTCAAACTTAGAGACAAGGATGTTATGCGGGACAGTGTCAAATGCCTTGCACAAGTCCAGGCAGATGACATCAGTTGCTTTAGCCTTATTGACCAATGCTGGCTATTTCATTACCAATAGAGACAGACCCAGCTGCTGTTGCAGTCAGTGGAGATTTTCCCTTATTACACAATGGGAACTGTAGTGAGTCTACAGTTTAACTTTAATTTTGGCATTCATTCAGTACCTTACAGCGACCAGTGTAAAATCTTTCCAATCACTAGGACCACTGCAAGGGAGGAACATCTTTAAAAGTCCAGAGAATCATGACCTCCCTGTGCTAAGATCAAGATCTTATTTAACTGAAGTTTCAATCCCTTTTTACAGAAATGGCTAGGCAATTACTCCCTGGCTTCTGTCTTTTCTGTATAGAAGGAACTTTGGCTTTCTGAAGCATCAATTATAAAGCCCCACAACTCTCTCTTTGAATTGCTTCATTGCTCCTGTTAATTGTCGAGTTTGAGTCTCTGTCAGAGTGAAAGTACCTTGGTACAGAGTTGTGAACCTTCAATCAACTTTGAAAACTTCCACTTCACAAGTTCAGTCTCACTTCTTTTTTTTATTTTTTTTTTTATTTTTTTTTTTTAGTGGAGGAAAAAAAAATAGAAAAATGCATTAGGTGTTTCTTAAATCAAAGTCTTTAATAACATGTTAATCTAAGTTGTTATAGATTCTGAAAAGCAGTTATAGACAGCTGAAATTTTCCTATGGCTTACTGTCAAATATACAAGAGAGTGTTTGGAAAATCTGTAAGCACTGTAATCATGGATAAAATATATTCTGCAACGGGACTCTAAATTTGCAGTAATTATGTACCATTTAGTTAATCTGCCTACATTATTTATGAAGAGTATTTTGCAGTTAAATACTTGAAGAGTTGACAGGGTAATATTCAACAGCTACTTAGAACAGAAGTGATGGAGAGACAGTAAAAAAATAATTTCAATTTTAAATTACTCTCTTTGTGTTCATTTCCCTGTTTGTTTTTAACTCAAAGACGTAGTGTGAGATTATTTTTTTTAAAAAGGAAGATAAAAAAGAAAAGCTCTTTCTCTCTCTGTATGCGCACAACTGCTGCATACATCTGTATGCCCATGCCTATTTTCCAATGAGACACAAATAGAATGGGTTTTTTGAGAGACCTCAGTTACCTGTCGTTTCCCATACTCAGCTTCATGGATGCTCCTAAACCCTGCAATTAACTGGCATTAGCATAAATTCCCAACTCCCTCTGGAATTTCCTCCATGAATAAAATCTTCTTTATTTGCCACGTGAACTCTCTGTATAGCATGTATTAGATTCATTCTTTGTTTTAACCCCATGAGATATAACAGGCAAATGCTGTTCCTTCAAAATCAAATTAATGCCATTCATTACAAGGTGGGTGGTGACTCACCACCAGATGACAAGTCTGTTGAACCCAGGATTTATTACCCATGCAAGTTAGTGGTACAAGGTTTTTTGGTTTGGTTTTGGTTTGGTTTGGGGTTCTTTTTGCAAGCTGAAGATGAGCACACTCACTCTCCCAGAAGGGAACAACCAGTTTTATGAGATCTCACTGAGCGTGCAAAAGTATTTTTTTTTTTCTGTGACTGATTCGCTGACACCAGTGGTTATAGTGGATGCCTGTATTGTCACTAACAAAGCTTCATTTTAATCAGGTCTCTGTGATGTTTGGGTTTTTTTTACTGGTTTTGGACCAAAAGGACTTAAACATATGGTAAAGTCCCAAAATGTGGTTTTGGATGAAGTTCATCTTGAGACTAAAAGCAATTGCTGCCAGGCCTACTGTCCACTAAATGGCTTTTCCACCTCCCACCTGTGCTACGGTAGTGGCCCAAGCTGGTGTGGTATGTACCACATGTGGCCATCACAAAGAGAGAACAAGCAGCTGTGAGGGGAAAAGCCTCTTCTGATGGCAGCCTGAACCATGGTGGGTTCAAAGAGGTTCTAGAAACATATCCTGAGATGAAAGCAGACTTTGGTAGCAAAGTTCCATAAAGCCACAGGCATTATACATTCATTATTTATTTCCTGGAGACAGAGGACTCATTACATGTCAAAACCCCAGGTTTGGTCAGGTATCTGCACAGGACAAGCACTTGACAGAGGAGGAATGCTACTTTTTCTCTTCTGATTTTCTGTCCAGTGATGCGGGACATGTCTTGTAAATCACTTTATATATTCATAACACTGAGATACTTTTTTTTTTTTCCTTCCCAATAAAATGCTGTAAGACTTGCTTATAAAAAGAAACATATACTACTTCTTTATGAAAACTAAGAAAAAACTTGAAATATAATCCACAGTTATGAAGTACAGAGAGGTCTACCAGGCTCTACAGAGAGCCTAACACAACAGCTGCCTTCTCTGTCTCATCAAGAAAGGAACTCCAGGAATTCATCAGGGCAGCACTGTTATTACTGCTGTAATAAGGAGGAGGCAGCAGAATTAACTTGTCCAGATAAGGCCTAGTTGGGAATGTGGTGGGTCTGCCACTATTATTCACAGAATTGCCTAGATTGGAAAAGACCTTTAAGATCATCAAGTCCAATCATTAATCTCACACTGACAAGTCCCTGACCAAATCATATCCCTACAACATTATTACACCACTCTTAAACACCTCCAGGGATGGGGACTCCACCACTGCCCTGGGAAATCCATTCCAATGCCCAAGAACCTCTTCAGTAAAGAAATTCTTCCTAATATCCAATCTAAACTTCACTTGGTGCAACTTCAGGCCATCTCCTTTTGTCGTGTCACATGTTACTTGGTTGAATAGATCTACCCCCACCTCTCTATACCCTCCTTTCATGTAATTGTAGAGAGCGATAAGGTCTCCCCTCAACCTCCTTTTCTCCAGGCTTAACAACGCCATCTCTCTCAGTGGTTCCTCATAAGACATGTGCACCAGACCCTTCACCAGCTTAACATATCAGGATGTTGTCTCCTTAATGATGCCTAATAGCACACCCTGGTGTCTTGTACTTTTTCTGAACCTTTTCTTTACATTTTTGCTTCTGTGTTGGGAGGCCAGATGAAGGAATCTTTTTTTAATACATGCAAAAAGTCTCACTTTGTACCCATTGCACCCCCTCTTCGGAACACCCCGAGATGCATCCTCACCTTTCCAAGCATGATCCTTACCAGAGCATGGAGGCTGAGACCTAGAAAAGGGACAAGAACTCCATCCCAAATTAACTCTGAGCCAAGATCTGCATTCTGAGCATTGAAGGACTTTTGCTTTGTAGATGCCACTGGATAGCTTAGGCTCAAGGATGATGAAAGGGTCTGTGGCGGAACAGAACAGAGGGGAAGAGAGTGGTGACAAACTTTGGTGAGGAGGCAGAGTGGAGCGAAAGAGAAACAGCTGGGTCCAGCTATGGTGCAGCTATTGCAATATGTTGCAAATCACCAATTTTTCTTGATACAGAAAAGCCAATCAGAAGAAACTCTCTAAGACCTGTTTTGGAGTTTTAGAAAGCAGTCACTTCTTTATTACAGTGCCAGATGCATGGGGGATCATTCCACCTATCATGCATACAGACTCGTCGCTCTACAAAAGCTTTATATTATCAAAATATGTATATTCATTACTTTTCCAATAAAACGTAAGCATATTTATTACGTTTCTAGGAATTAATTAATATATGTAAATGTCCCTTTTTGCATGCATACGGGTCACCTCCGGGGTTGTCTGGTGATTGTAGAAACTTTTGTCACTGTGCCCTTTAGTTGAACTTTTCTTCTGCGCATGCTTAGTTCTTCTTTTGGCCTGTTTACAATACTTCACAAAAAATGGTTTATTCCAGCATCGCTACTTTATCTACCCTGTTGCTAGGACTTGACACCTCAATCTACTACAAACTTGACTAGGCGTAGCAAATATGTAACTATCTTTCAATGTCACATTTTTTAAGCAGAAGGGTATGTTCTCTCAGAATGGTATCATTCTCAAAGTTGCTGTTTAAGTTGGAAGTATTTTAGCTAGTTTTAACCTGTCTAGCTGAGGGTGGTGTTAGCAGCATAGCTGTAAAAGGACAGAGCTCAGCAATTGTCTTAGCATTTACATTGGTACTCAGGGGGCATTCAGATGTTCCTTGGTTTTGCTGTCAGTTTTGCTTTAAAACCATCCTTCTGCAGCACAGACACTTGGAGAAGGTTACTTTATATTTAGCTAGTGCAGAAAACACACCAAAGGTACTAGTGGCTGTTTCCCCCCAGCTTCTTGGTATCTCCATCTTTGCCTTCCTTGAGTCAGATGCACACCAGTAAATACAGAGCCAACTTTGACTGAGGACTGCTGAAGAAGCCCTGAAAACTAAGGAGAACTGAGTGACCTTTTCTTCTGGGATATTTTTTTCCTTGCACAGTTTCAAGGGTTGGACTTTTACTTTTTCCTCTCCATTTATGGCATTCAAGTTAAACAGGGTATTAGGAGATGCTGGAGTCCTGACCAGGAGGCTATCCTCTTAGGAACAATTGACATTTACAATAGAAGTCAACAAATACTTTGAAAAATGGTTTCTATCTGACTCACCCTGTGATTTTATTGAACTGGTTAGATTTTTGTAAAATATGAAAGCCTTAAAGAGTATGTAACATGAGAAAGCAGCTCAGTAAAAACAAACTGACAGATTTCCATCTGCTAAACAGGTCTTTCATCCCGATTGCTAAAAGCTATGAACACATACAGATACACGGACTACACAGTTATTGACACTCGCTGATGAGCCATAACTTGTAATGCTATGGCCCTGTTAACTCACTGCTTCTGTCGGTGTAGCTGTACTCTCAGACCGCTGTGGAAGTAAGCCTGTCCCTGACTTGTTATGGGGCTAAATAAAGAAATGATTGCTAAATGTACAGATGCTAACACGATAAGAATCGATTTTTATGCTGGTGTCTGAAATCTGAGCAGTGCTACCTGCAACGTACAAAGTCTGGTCTGAAAACCACATTTCTTTTCTTTGGCAATTTCTGCTATTCTGTTCAAAATGAAAAACTGAAATGAGAGTATTTCTCATTAATTATTTTTTCTAAACACATTTTTAAATGTTGAACTTTTAAATTTTGAAATTAGATGTTAATATATAGTTTTTAAATATTTAAATAATATTAATATATTCTAGTAAAATGAATTTGTGACTATGGTATGAAGATGTTTTTACCTTTTTAAAATGGACTTCTTCAAATTATTTAAAATAGGAATGTTGACATAACTTTCTATTTCTTCAAATTTTATCATAGGAGGTGATTCATATTCAGAAATGTAAAGTGGATTTAAGTGTCACATCCAGTGAGCATATGTCTTTAAAAATAACAGAAACAAAGGAAAACAGTTCTTTGTAGGCTTGTTGTTGTTTTTATTGTTGTTGGTTTTCTTCAACTGTAACTGAACACAGTTTTGAGGTTTTTCAAAGGGAGCAGAAATAAACTCACTATCTTCAGTTCTCTGGAGCATTTATGTCTTGATTGTGGCTTTGACTTTCCTCTGGCATCCGAAAAGAGATCAGATCTTCAAAGAGCCCCATTTTGTATGCCAAATGAATTAGAGACACTCAGTTATACAGGGACCCTGTATAAGTTATACAGGGACTTTCTGGGAGAGGTTTCTGGACTTTGAACAATAACATGTGAAGAAGCTGAATTCAGGCCATCACCTATGTATATCATGACACTTCTGATGGACAAAACACACAACTGATTCATAGATATTACCCATAATTTTTTTGCACCGAACATGAGTGTGGTGTGTTAGGATGGGAACTGAATGCATACATAGGGACAGTGTTTGAGATACTGCAGACAACTGGAGTTGCTGTTTTCCTTTTGTTCCTTTTAAAGGCCCATGCTTATTCCAGATATGAAAATCTAATGAGCAGTGAAAAATAAAGGACTTTTACTTTTTTTTTACCTCAAAGGGATGCTATTTAAGAATGAGATTTATGAATAGTGCTTCAAAGACCTTTCACCAAAGGGCTTTAACAAGGAATATGACAGGTACTAGAATAACTTTTAACCCAGTCAAATAGATAAATAAATAAAAGATTTGAAAATTCAACTTTGTTCTTCAGGTGGACGTAAGCAGTTTAATATTTTAGATTAGAATCCCAGATTGTCCGTTGAATTCAAGGATTAAAGAACGACAAGTATTTTTTCCTTTCTTGTTTTTGTCAAAGTGCTCAAATAAAGCAAGTGGCACAGTCCCAGAGAGCAGTAAGTGAGTATAACAAGTCATTTAAAAAGGCAGAGAAGAAAGAAAACAAGGAATCTGTTTTCTTGGGAGTCTAGTGATTCCCTTCTAAAACTGCTTGAGAGATTTCACTATTGTTCTATTTCTGCATTAGAATTAATTTCAAAGCATTAAAGAAATAGAATTCTGTTAAAATTACCCTTTCCAAAGGTTGGGGTTTGGGTGACCTTCAAGGTCCTTGGAATCATCCAAGATGTCTTCTCTAGGTCTTTGGAATATTTCTGTAAATAGTGACATTGATTGATGCATTTTCAAAACTTGGTTTGATTCCAACAAAATAACATTTGAGGAGTGACAAATTTTCTGAACAGTCCTGTAAGTGATGCTCTCTATGTAAACTGAGTAAATATGCGTGCACTCTCAACTGCCTTGGTTATGTGTCCAGCACTATAGGCCTAAATCACCTTTCTATTGCCATAAAGGATTAAGTCCTTTATTAGGAAACTACTTTGGACTCCATTCAAGTAAGACATATTTGTGGGTAATTTAAGCTGTGGGTAGTCATCTTGTCTCCCTCTTAAAGTGGATCACTTTCAAACTCTTAGCTTGACTGAGGACAGAAAGCTCAGCAGTTCGAAGGATCAAGTCAATAAGCAGCTTATTGAACTGCAGAAATCATCCTCTGGAATTCCTTGACTTGTGTTCTGCAGGTCACACTGGGTGACAACAATGGGACATTCCAATCCTAAAATCTAGAAATTGATGAGTTTAAGTAGTCTACTAATATGCATAAGCCTTTTTTGGACCAATGCTCAGAGTAGCAAAAAATAGAAAAAAATCAAAGAATTGAATTTTCTGATGCTTGCCCATTGATATTTGATTCCTTGCATCTTGCAATCCTTACCTTCTTCACCAAAATTAAGATAGGAACCATATGAACTCCTGCACACATTTGATTATCATTATAGATATTAGTCCTGGAGGGAGAAAATGGCTCTGGCTTGTTACATTTTTTCTGCTGAGCTGTTACACTATTTGGCTTTGCAATCAGTGTTACTTAGTAGCTGGGAAAGCAAATGTTAAATATGTTTCTGTCCACCTGCAAGTCCTTCCCTAGGTTTTGGTCATTTTTGCTGTTGGGATTAACATAAAATTTGAATTTTGGAACTAAACAAAGTTCATGTGACATTCTTTTTATAAAGCTGAATAGTCACTCAAAGGACAAAGAGATTTGAAACACTGATATAGAGAAGAAAGGTTAATAGATTTCTTTCACTGTTTTCTTTGAGGGAAATGAGGTCTCTCCAGTGTGTCTGCCTGCTTGTTGCCATCTCTCTGCTCACTGACATTACTGAATATGTTGGTTAATATTAACCACATTTGATTTGGGGATCTTATCAATGTCTATAAATACCTGAAGTGTGGAGGCCAAATAGATGGAGCTGGGCTTTTTTCAGTAGTACCCTGTGACAGGACAAGGGGCAATGGGCAAAAACTGGAATACTGGAAATTCCATACAAAACTAAGGAAAAACTTCTTTACTGTAAGGATGACGGAGCACTGGGACAGGTTGCCCAGAGAGGTTGTGGAGTTTCCATCTCTGGAGATGTTCCAAACCCTCCTGGATGCTTTCCTGTGTAACCTGCTGTGGGGAACCTGCTTTGGCAGGGGGATTGGACTAGATGATCTCCTGAGGTCCCTTCCAACCCCCCTGTGACTGAAAAGTCTCAAGGATAGATCTCAAGATAAGTGGCTATATAAATGTGAGACAGAGATTCTTCTGCAGTAACCCACTGTGCTAAAAGTGGGAATGTTGGCCTGCATGTTTTGAAAGCCAGAGTGATAACAGAAAAGACAAATTTTATGTACATCACAAACAGAAGAGCTTTGTGCTCTCAAGGCACCAAAGAATCTATGTCCAGGACCTGTCATAAGCAACCTGGCTATCCCCTCTCCACTGTCTTCAGCATAGCTTGTCCTAACTTTTAAATGGAACTTATAGATCTGTAATTGTTTTCCCTCTTTTTTTTTTTTTTTTAAAAAAAAAAAAAAAAAAAAAAAAGTATTGTATTGTAATTTTGACAGTGGAAAGGTTGAATCCATCTTCTCTGAGAACTGGTGCCCAGACAAACAGCGCTGGAGCGGTTATCACAGCCTCAGTCCTCCTCATATCTCTATAACTGACTGATAATAAAGACTTCAAGTACATTTGAACGATAATTGCTTACATTTTTCTAAACATCTAAGTAGATACATGACCTTCATTGTCCAAGGACCCCAAAGCACATAAAATGTACTAATTAACTAAATCTCACAATTGCTAAGTACAATAAGCATGAAGCTGACATTTGATTACTATTTCTAATTAGATCTGGGATGCCTGAGGTACAACAGTATATAAGGAAAGCTCAAAATATATTACAAGTCTGAAGATTAATCTCACTTTCTCAAAGGCAAAGCTGTGAAAAAAGCTCTGGATTCTTGTTCCTGCTTCCTGGCTCAAGCCATGCACATGATTCCTTTGTTTAACTGTCTGTCTACTAAATCCCTGATTCAGCAATGTCCTTTGGTACAAATTTAATGGGAAGCCTAAAAATAATTTAATTAACTCTATGTTGTCTCTAATACAGTTTGAGATAGGCAAGTACTTCTGTAGAAGACCTGGTTGAATAAAAGAACTAAAGATGTATCTTAGGCCTGTGTTTAAGAAATTCTTTGATGAAAGTATTTTCCTAAATCATTCTGCAAACCAGTCTATTAATCACCCCACAGTTCTAGTGCTTTAAATCCTTCAAAATATATTGCTAATATGTGACATTTTAGTGTATTACTTACATGTTGACATGATTATTAACACATGTACAATTCTATCCGCAATAAATAGATCATGTAGGATGGTGCAGGACAATGTGTCCACTGAAAGTATACATGAGCACTGTTCTATAGTAAAGATGGAAAGTTTATTACTTCAGTAGACATTTAGTGAAGCCTTTACTCTGCACCATACATTCTGAGATTGTGTTTTTATTCTTGTGTCTTAGCTTTAGAAAAGTTTTGCTCAGAAGCACTCAGCTTTGAAGGACCCAGAATAGTGCTCCTTGTCAGGCTTTGCCCATCACGTTGCTCAGATGAAACGTTGACTGGAAATTGTCAACGTCTGCTGCAAAAAGGCAAATGCAGTTCTACGACCTGCATGGTATGATAATGGCTTCCTTCATTTGCAGAAAGAGCTTGCCTGTTAGAGACCAAACACGATTCATGAAATCACAGCACTATGGATCATTTGTTAATGCTGTTCTTCCCCACTTAAAGCACAAGGAGCCAAGAACTGAGTTTACATGAGATAATGCTTGAAAAACCCATACTGGATACCAAATTAGGCAAAGCCATTGGTTCTCTGGTTATTGAATCTGTTCTCTAACAAAGAGCAATGCCAGATCATCAGAAACAAATGCTTTCATGACGAGCAGAAAAACTGGATCACCATGAGTTTGTACCGTTTGACTGACTTATTTTATTGAATGAACAGAGACCTGAGAGATATTTTTCTACGAAGTTTCTTTGTCACTTGTGAATTGGCAGCGAGATCACTTTCCTTCTGTCAAATGTGAGTGGAGTTGGTCAGTGTACCAGAAAGTTATTGGTGAGAATGGAAAACCAAGTTACCAAGGTAGGACCTCTGTATGTGTGCACATGCAACTGTGTGTATACGTGTTGTACAATGCGCACCAAAATACATTTGATTCCTCAATTCCCTACTAAGACTGAATGTTGAGAAAAAGGCTGAGTGTATGTGGAAGATAACATAGCTGAAGTTTCCACTCTTGGCCATATAGGAAGACTATTCATTCTGTGCCTCATGGTAAACTTATTAGATACACTATGGGGTCTGCCTGCCAGGCATCTAGAGTTCAGCAAAATTATTTCCCTGAATTAACTCCCATGGTGGTCCCTTCTGTGTGAGACTTTCTGTGGCACAGAGCTAAGAGGGGAGGAAGCCTGATAATAAAGAGGGGAGGTCTATAGCTGCAGTTACCCACAAAGTTCCCTCTAGAATGCAGTTGATGGAAGGAAATAAACCCACTTTATATGGCTGATCCAACCTATATTAGTATTCTCCTTCAGTCTGGGAGAAATTTTGCTCTGGAAGCACTGACGTGGGTACCCCCATGAGGAATCTATCTAAGTCCTCATGTGTGAGGGCCACACTTGCAGACTGTTGAATCTCAGCCAGGGAAGCTGTATTTTGACCCTGACAAGAGTACACAGAAGCAACACAGGAGAAGTGCTTTTTATGTGCACCACTGTCCTACATAGGGAACATTTATCTTGTCCCAGTTTGGCAAGTACCATGTTGGACTTTAACAAAAAATGCCAGAAGCACTAGACGCTTTGGCCTTGCTGATCATGTTTCCTCCATCCTAACCTTTTTGTCTCACAAAAAGGTAGATACTTCATTTGGACTTGACCAAGCCTCCCTGGCCATAGCTCCCTGCAGAAACCTCACTCATCACCAGTAAGGAGGACTATGTGTGAGGGACAGTTGGCACTACAGAGGCAAGCAGCTTTATAAACGAAGAGTTGGCTTCCACACTCTGCCAAAAGTTTGCCGCTTGTCATGTTCAAGCAGATGAGCCATTAAAACAGTGCCAGAGGCCTTCAGCACTTTATGAAAAGGAAACAAAGCAGCAAAATGGGTTTTACTATCAGAAACAGCCATTCCTTCCTGTCAAAAAAGAGTGTTATTTACACCCTCCACCTTGTTGAAGTATCTTCCCCCTCTCACAGCTTCTAGGAGGCAATCTGTGCCCGAGGAGATGGGAAGTCTGGCCACTCCAGGTTGGCTGGCAAGACTTGGACAGGGGGAAATAATGGGGCAGTGTCTGCTCCTCAGTGTGCACATGGGGTTGCCACTTAACTGGATCTGGAGGTAAATCGATCTGCTAACTTATTCTAAACATGGTCCTAATTAGTTGCATATGTATAATCAGTATGCTCACAGACATCTCATTGGGGAATAGTGGGCTGACAGACACAAATTTGTTACTCTGCATCTGCTGCCAGATTTGGAAAGTTTGAAGTTTTTGAAACTGAATTAAAGCAACAAAACCCAAACAAATTTGTCAGCTGACAATGTCTCTTGTGAACAGATGGCTGGGAATACCTTCTTTGAAGAAAGACCTTTTTGACAGGAAGACAATAAAAGTTCAAAGTTAAGATGAAGTTGTTTCTGAAGTGAGGAGTAGAAAGATTTCTTCCATTTTCTATGCTTTATATATGCATCATAAAATACAAAAATGAAAAGAACTTAATGCTTTAACACTTGATACCATTCAGATTAATTCTAAATTGGGGACGGCTGCATTTTTGTATCAAAATCTCATATTTGGCCTGACTGAATTTGCATACTGAAAAGATGGTCCTCATAACTTTTAACCCCGAAAATGGTAGGTGTAGAGGGCTGCAAGTCAAAATTATTTCCTCATCTGTGTTATCAATCATTGATTTTATAGCTTACAGTGATGTTTTACCTTTATATTATGAATTTCATCTGAAACTATAATGTATTATTCAACTACTAGAAGAAACTTGAATTGTTAATAAAGCAACATATATAGATACACTCGTGGGCATGCCAGTGTATCAAAACTAGGATTTTCTTATTTTATGTAGTTTTTATTAACTATTGAAAAAAATATAGCTTTGTTTAGACTCCCAAAAAGTTTTATTCATATGCCTTACAAAGTTTATCTTTGTTGAATTACATTAATGTGTTTTTCAGCTCATGTGGTTTTTATTTTTTATTTTTTTCCTTCCCCTGACTGTGTCTTGAAAGAAATAAATTAACTTTATGGGCTCACTTATATTTGATTTTCCATAATTATGGGCTATTTCGTGATATTTTCCATGGTGATAAACTGTTCAATTGTGTGTGGCCTTCTTTTCTTTCTTTATCTCAGTTGGATATTTTACACATTTCAGTTATTATTAGGACAAAAAATGTATTCATAGAGGAAGACTCATCAAAATAACTATTAATCTTTCCAATAAATCTTAACATAGTCATTATTAACTAGCTGTAAAAGTTGGAACTGTAAGTAAGAAAAAAGGCTAGCAAAACAAATTCAGTATAAGCAATGATATTATTCACTTGTCACAGGATTCCACAGTACCAGTTTAGATCCAAGGAAATTTTAACAATATGGTTTAACCAGTTCTATAACAAAACCTCGATGGAAAAATATTATTTTTCTCATTAAATCAGCCAGTAAACAGTTCTAGTTTTGAAGTTATTATATTACAAAATGATGTTTTTTTAAAGGATAATTGTTTTTTCTTTAATTTTTGAAAGAAAAAAATTGTATTGTTATTATTTCCTTCTTTTTCACTGAAAATCTCAAGTTAGAGATTGATATTTTTCCCCAGAGAAATTTAATTTCAGTCAAAAAACACTTCCTTTTAAAAATATCTATTATTTCTTGGCAGAAAATTATTGATTAGTTAATCTCTGATCTTTCTTTTCGGAAAAAGTAAATGCTGAGAGCGTTATTTCTGCAAAGGTCTGGGACAAAAGCTGTTACATTGTCTCATAAAGGAAAGGATTTGTAACTAAGGTAAATGCTTTAATAGTGCTCTGGAGAGAAGACTGATACTTAAAAAGTGAACAATACTACTCTTCGCAGAGACCAGGACATTTTGAATTGTCACTTTTTGAGAACATATCTAATTTTATCCTACAGTTGGAAGCAAATATATCTCCTGGTTGAGTCACTGCAACTGAGTGCTTTGTAACATCACTCTGTGTTAAAAGAACACCCAACAAGTAATTTCAACCAGAGATGATCAAAACAGAACATCAAAAGATTGAATTCTGATTACTAAACTTCCTCTGAACTTAAGACAGACCTTTTCTTGGGTAAAAACAACAACAACAACAACAACAACAACAAAACAACTCCCAATGAATTTTACAGTGAATTAATAGTCTTGGCTTATGTTGGTGCCACAGAAATGTCAACAATAATGAAACACTGTTCAGGGATGCCTAAACTAAACCTTTCAATAACTTTATAGAAGCTCCATTCCAGAGCAAAATTTCACAGTAAATATCTGTCTTTACAGGCATTCATTCAGTTTTTCTGCTCGTTAGAAAAGAGTATGGTTTATTCTTTGAACCTTCTAGACATACCAAAGTAGAAATACAAATCCTAATAATAAGGATAGCAGCAGTAAATTAGCATGATAAACAGTTGATCTTTAGAGAACACTTAACCCAGAAATACACTCAAACATACCTTTCACTGTGCAGCTGAAATAAAAGTTGGTGAGAGCTCATCTCCTGCCCAAGGTTGGGAACACTATGAGAGCAAGCTATGCCAAGACACTCAAGTTAATGTGCACAGCTGTCAATGGGGAGATTCAGGATTTAATAACTTTCTGTCCTTATTCAAAGAAGAACTTTTTTCTGGGCACCCATCTGAGTGTCTCAGCCAGCTGATTGTCAAGTCACCCTCCTGCAATTCATTATTCTGATGAAGGGGAGTAGCTCTGGCAGTGAAAAATAGAGAATGAGATCTCTTTTGTGTTCACTTGTCTGCAATTCTATCTGACCTGAGAGGATTTTTGTCCAATTGATATATTTCAACAAAAGCAATCGGTTTCAGGGAATCTGATTTTTTTTCCAATAAAGCACATGTTGTAGAGAGTCTGATTTATATACTGAAGGTTTGCAGAATCCAGCCTAAGCAATGTTTTTTCTCTTCAAATATAAAAATGAGAGTGGGAAATCAATGTTTTATTACTAGAAAGGGAAGAGTGGTGGCTTAAGAACAGAAGGGTGTATTGCTGAAAGTCAGACAGCAGTGGAACTCACAGACCAACACAGGAGTCTTATCTACCAGTTCATTGCTTCAGTAGAGTTGTATGAAATCCTGTATTGTTCTCTCCATTCTTCCATTATGTGAGCAGCCAAGAGACTTTTTAAAGGTTTGTAAAGTGTTAAAATATATTATTGTGCAGATAGCTTACCTACCAGTCCTTCTCTGGAGAAATTTTGGTTAATTTTGGCTGAGCAGAATTCAATCTTAGAATAAAGCATTCTCATAGACTGTTTTTGATTCCATTATAATATATTGTTTTGGCAAAATAAACTCTGCCTTGTGTGTAGGACAAAATAAATTGCAATGAGGAGAACCTGTGTGCTAAGAACGGTTTGTAACAGAGCTAGCGAACTCATTTCATTCATTTCTGGTGATAAATACTTGAGTTCATTATTAAGGTTCATTGTCAACCAACATCAAATAAACAGTGTAATCAAGGGTAAATGCGGAAGAATGCAGCTCACTCATGTTTAATTTTAGCAATATATAGAGGAGACAAAGCTTCTAGCTGCTTGTTTGGGAACAACATGTTGGCAGGTTTGATCATTTTTTCCTCAACCACTTCACTACTATTACAGTGAAACTTATCTTCTGCATAGCTGTCTAAATCTTAAGTGTAAAATATGGGCTAGCTGGCAAGGTTCCTTTTTCAGTGAATGGGAGTAGGTTCCTCTCAACTTAGATGTTTATTTTAGGGTAGGATGGAATCAGCCTACAGAGGTTCTTCACCTTACAACTGCTTTACAATAGATATCTGCCTTTAGTGATGCAAGACTTTGTATCTTGTGGTAAGTCCATGTTGTCAAACTATTTCTTCATCTGAGGAGAAAAGATTGTCATACCAGTAGAATAGTACCGAAATAATGGAACTACTTCAGAGTAAAATATGAATCATTGTGTTTAAAATCAATATGGCTTAAATCAGTGAAAGGCAACCTTATCTCAAATTTCAGAAGCCCTGTCTCATTTCAGTGGGGAATTTATACCAACTTGTGTGAAGTAGTAAGTGTAAAGCTCATCAGAAGCTCATGTATATCTACACAGAATTTTTAATGTTCTATATATAAGAAAAAAGACTCCATAGTGGATAGTATGATACTATCACATGAGTAAGTAGCTCCCCATTCTATGTCCTTCCTCCAGTGATTAAACAGTTGCGTAGTTACCTGCTTTAAATTATATTTTGATTTAGAAATGGAGCTTGTGTTCTGGTTATTCAATTGTCTCTGTTAATGGTAGCATTTTACCTTGCAAGCTTTGAGCTGAAAAACAAAATGAAAAGGAGGGAAAGAAGTCATTGGGTTTTTTTAGAATCATTGAATAATTCAGCTTGGAAGAGATCTTTGGAGGTCTCTGTTCTAAACCTCTGCTCAAAGCAGGATTTAAAGTTAGAAAAGCAAGGCTTAAAGTTAGAAAAGATTGCTCAAGGTGCTTGTGGGACAGCATTTGGCTGATCTCAGCAAAACTCCTGGCACTGCTAAATTAATTGGAGGAGATGTGCTGGAGCTTGTCGGCTACAGGCCTTGGGAAGGATAAGATAAGAACTTTAGGAGGAGCGGGTTGTGCTGACCTTATATCCATATCAGGATTGTGAGGCTACGCAGCCATCCTGTTAAAGGAGAACTATTGTTCTTGTATTGGGGGCTGAATGTAGTAAGGGGAGGTACATGTTTTAAAGGGGATTTTTGATACTGACCAATCTGTGTGTGCCCAGTGTGAAATGTAGACCAATGGGCCTGTAACACGATATTGATATTGAAAACACCAATCAGTCTAAAACACGCTGTCTTCTGCTAAGTATAAATATATGTAGGTAACTGTAATAAACGGCTTTTGCTTGCATCAAGCTGTGCCCCATCTCTCAATCACGGCAGTGCTGTTTAGCTAAGTTCCAAAAATCCACATGGGAAGATAATCCAGAGCCTCTTAAACAGTCTGGTCCAGGGCTGCTGCCATGATGGATTTTCTTTTCCCCTCTTGATAAGTGAAATTCCCACTGCTGCTATCTCTCGTTTTTTCTCTGCACTCTGACTTCCGGCTGCTTCTTCTGCTAAAGGAAATGACTGTCCAGCTCTTGTTGAAAGCAACAGTTAGCTCTCTTAGCCTTCCCTCATGCAGGTTTCACAGATTCATCTCTTTCTCTCCTGGACTTGCATCAGTATGTCAATGTCTCACTTGCATGGGTGGCCCAAAACCAGATAGTACTCCAGAGACCAACTAAACGAAGTGCCAAGTAGCAGGAATAATTAATTCCTTGTATCTGCTACTTATGCTCTCTTTAACATAGACCAATACCCAGCCTTCATTGCTATAAGGATGCCTTGCTGACACATGTTCAATTTGTTGTCCACCATCATCTGTGTGCTCATTTCTGCAGAACCGTTCCTTGTGCAGTTACTTCCCTGCTTACGCTGTTGCACAGAGCTAATCTCTCCTTAGTGTAGTACTTTGCATTTGAAATTTTTTAACTTTCTGTAGTTCCTGGTAGCCTATTTTTCCAGCTTGACAGGGTTCCTCTAAACAGTAGCCCTAACCTCCAGGCTACCAACAGCTGCCTCTCCCCTGCTTTATGAAAAATCATCTGTGACTGCTGATGATGTGCTCTCTCCTGTCAGGCAGGTTGTCAATGAAGATGTTAAATGATATTGGCCCATGACACCTGAGGAACACCACCACTCTTAGCTGGGCATCACGTAGATTTCAAACTGTCATATTGTTTGAACAGTCCAGCCAGTTTTGTACCCAATTTTCAGTCCATCCACCAAGTCCCTGTCTCCCCAGTTTGGCTACAAGGAAGCAAATTGGGATGAACTATACCCACTAGTCCCCCATTGTCTACAGAGTCAGTTGTCTTGTCAGATACCATTTTCCATCATCTGGGTGTGGAAGAGAGGGGCATGAGGAATACTTTCTGTTAGGACGGTTTGCACACACAGAACAACTCTGTTTTTTATTTTCCAGATTATCGAAAGAAACCCACAGCCTTTTGCTGAATGTATGATAATGTCCACATGTGAAAGGTTTAACCAGGCTATTATTTATATGATGGACAGCCCAGAGCAATTCATAGTAAGTGACAAAAAGTAGCTCAGGATTGTGAAATCTGTACTCCTTTGTGAATCTGCTCCAAAGAGACTTCTGAGAGCCCTAGCTTGGGTCTGTAGCATATCATTAGAAACAGCTCTGCTGCTGGAGGTGAGGGGAGCAAAATGAAAGTCCCCCTGCCTTAGTGATCGGTAAAGATCTCATGCTACTCCCAGGGCCCTAGATACATTTGAGTACAAGTCCTTTGTCAGTCTGAAATGTCCCCTGCAGGTTCAGTTAAAGATCTGTCTAGTTTTAGACTCCGCAATACTGTGTTCTGTTGGAGACTGTTAGATTCCTATTGGGTTCAAAGTATTAGCCTTCCAGGGAAAAGAAAAACAAAAAAAAAAAAGAAAACATTATTGGTGCATTATAAATATTTATCTCTGATCACAAAGTTTTAACTATCCTTCAGAGAACAAACAAGCAGAAAAGCCCTGGTTCTAATTGCAGCTAATTTACTATAAAATTAATGCTTTATTGTCATTGCTTTCATGTGAATTAATCAAGTTTTACACATATTTAAATGATATCTGACCCAAGGAATCTATTAATAACTCTGAAGAGAGCATACTGCAGCATGGCAAATGATCAGGACATAATGAGGCAACTCTATAAACCAACTCTTCAGCCTAAAATGTGCTTTGGAGCTTCAAAATTGAGAGATTCCCTAGAGTAGTGACCTGACTGCCTTCATTACTCAATGAGAAATGAGTTGCTTCTTGTGTGCAAGACAGAAGACTCATTTCCCCCACTGTCTCTAGTAGGGTAAGGGAAATGTGTATGCCTTGCTAGGAAAACACTTCCTCTGGAGGTTAGAGGTGTGCTCTGTTCAGGAAAAAGTGTACAACCAATTCCGTGTGATCAGCACATTGGAGGAAAAGAGCAAGACAGGTAACCTCAGTCTGACTGAAAAGCTCAAGGCAGAGTGTCCATGAATTTTGAGAGAGGTGATTGCCTCTATTTTCTCTGATAACCCATCAGGAGAGAAAAAGAGTCTGTGGCTGAGTGTTACAAACCCATTCATAACACCTCTGCCTTCCCAACCAGTCTCTAGTCCCAACTCATTCTTCTTATTTGCCTCTTCCAAAGGCCCTGGCTCATCTTTCTGTGCTACTCTTGATACTGTACCAGTCAGGTGGATGGGAAACCTATCCATCTGCCTGAGATGACTCTTACCCTTCTTTGAAGAGGCTGCAAAGGCTGCTGAGTAGTAGGGCACTTTCCTTTCTTCATACTGACTGCAAAGGCCTTCTTTAGTTCTTTCACCTGCTGACTCCACCCTTTGAAGGCTTTTGCTCAGTCACTTACTCTACAGCAGATTGGGAGGGGAAAAAAGGCTTTTCAGATGATCTCCCCAGTGGAGCAGGTGCTAGGGGATTTTGTAATAATACTTTGAATTTCTGTGGTCTCTCTCATCCAAGAAGCTCCAAAGAACTTTTAAATTCATTAAGCCTCCTGATCCACTAGCATTCTTATCCCCTCTTAGAGATAAGAGCACCGACTCTCAGAGTAAGCAGTGCAGATATATGACAGACCAGGACAGGGAATGGGGGTATCTCATCTCCCATTCACCAATAGTAACCACAATGAAACATGGCTTTGCCAAAGCCCCTTGATGTGGTGATCTACATTTTATATAGCTTTTGCATAGCACTACCTGATTTATTTTAATGAAAATGTTCCTTTGAAAGGTGCATAGTTTTCCATGATCAAAGGAAATATGAGATAATTCTTAAGGCCAATCAACTGAATATTAAATTATAATAACGATTTCTATTTATGCTGTACATAATGATGAGACTTTAGAATGTAAGATAATTGGATAAATTCTCTCAAGGCCAGAGACACAGCATCCACCACACTCCTGACAGGGATTACTCAATCATGGTAATCCACGTGTGTTTACACAGATGCTAATACTTGACAAAACTGACAGTAACCCCAGACAGTATCTTCAGTATGTTCTACCATGCTGCATGGGCAGGAAAGTGACTACTATAGGAAGCTCACAATGAAAGAAAAATATAAATGTCCTGCACAGTCTTGCTTTGTGAGCAAAGACCAACAGGCTGGAGGCTACTTGCTATTCCAACGTCTGTCACAGCTTTATAGTTTGACCTTGGGACTCGCACTTCTCTGTTTCCTTTCCTACCTTTGCATCACAAGAAGAGGAGTGATTCAGAACCAGATGAAATCATAATGTGATTGAAAGCCAGAAAATGGCCTATTCCCTGTGATGCAACCCAAAGTGAATGTTATCTTTGCTAGTGGGAAAGAGGCAGAAATAGCACAGACCTTCTCTCTCATTGTTTAAGTTTATGTTGCCTGGTTTGAAATAGCAGCTTCCTCACTTCCAGCCAGAAGGCAATGCTGTAACAATAAATAATCAAAATGATGCATTTGCTAGGATGAGTGAAGTCTTGCACAAATAGAAATAGCTGTTCAGACTTTCTGGGAAATAGTGACTCATGAACAGGTAGCAAAGCCATTCCTCAGGCAAAGCTCACCACAGAATCTACCCTGAAAATTCCTGAGGAAGCAGGAGAGTTTGCCTGGTCCTGCTCAGTCCTCACTATGGTGTGATCTACAGCTCCCATCCACCCAACCTTGGCTCAGCTGCGGCAGCAGGTGCTGCTCTCTGTGCAGTACCACATTCTGTGCATGTTCCCTTGTTCCCTACAAATCACTTTGGGTGAGCCAACAGCCATTTCAGCCTTTCAAAACAGCTTGTTTTTATTCCTCAAGAAAGAGTTTATAGTGAGGATTTAATAAGCCTGTAGTGCTTTATATTTTGGAAAAAAAAAAAAAAAAAAAAATCACATTCTGCCCAGTGCAAGCTATGTAAACAAGGGCAGTGATTATACATTTGAATGGGGGAAAGAATGTGATGTTTATGCAGTAGGATAATAGACAGAATATTTCTGATTCAATTAGTGATTATTTGCCATAACCAATGGAATTTTTATTTTAGTACAATAGGCTCTGACATTTTCACCCTGTAAAACTGTGTTCACAAATTTGATATCTCTCCAGTCTAACTACTGGATATTCTAGCCTAATATTTTCATGCTGTGCAGCAATTAATTTTGTGAGGCTGTAATGTGTGTTGTTGTTTTCAGAATTTCCTTCTTTATATTCCCCTCACACCATTTTTCAGCACAATTGAAACTGAGCTCTATGGGTATTAAAAATAGTTGTAAGACAATCTTTGTTACCCAAAGTTAGAAATCTGTCTTTCATCTTCCTTAAATCACACTGATGAAGGCAGCTACACATACTAAAAATGGACGTGCAATAATAATAATATTTTTGCTTCTTTCCTCTCCCTTCATGTTTACTTTTTAATCTCTCTCCTAATTTCTTCCATCTCTTTTGTTTTTGAAATATTATTTTTTCCTTTATTTAGTCCTTACCTAAGAGAAATAAAACACCTCATTCTACTCTCATTTTTTTCCCTCCCACACCTCACCTTTACTCTCCAACAATAAAATGTAAAACATCAGGCTTGGTGAGAACCTTAATACAGAGACAGACAGGACTACCCAGAGCCTTTAATTAGAATCTCACTTCTGCATCTGAGCAGAATGTGGATTAATGAAAGACTATGCATTGCAGGCTTTTTTTTTTTTTTTAGTTTACAGACAACAAAAAAGAAATCAAAGTCTTAATTATGGTTATGTCTATTGGACAAATCAAGTAATATGCCTGACAGATCACAGAGCCAAAGCAACTACCTACTTTCTTTGCTGTGTAATGAATCTGGAATGAGTTGAGGAAACTCTGCAAGTAGCCAAGAAGTTACTAGAATGTCTAAACCCATTTTGTCTAACCACAGAGATGATGGAACCTCCTTGAACCTGAAAGTTTGAAGTCAGAGGAAAGACAAAATATTCTGAGGAAAAGCACATTAATGATGCAGAATATTCACTCAATGAAGGATAACTCTATATTGATTCTTTTGCATTTTTTAAAATATTTAAAACTACAGGAGACAAGACAATAGACTTCTACCACATCTTCCATATAACTAATATTAGAGATCAGGAGTGGTTCCAACCAAAGAGTTTTTCTTACTGACTTGTCACTGCTTTGCTATTGCTCTAGGTCAGAGACACTGTATGACCTTGTTGTCCAAAAAGGGGATGTGTGCTTGGCATACAATTAACCAATCTCACACACTCAGGAGAGATATTGTGTTTATTCTGCGCAGGGTGCTTGGTGGATTTTCCACAAATCAAACACACCTCTAGAAAGCTCCATTACTTCTTTTATACACATTTTACAACATCCTAATAATACCTCCTACCTATTCTTTTTTAGTTAGTGATTTAAATATCAGTTACATCATCTTAAGTACTTCTACACATGATCAGGGGAAGGGTCTTCACCTGGGTGAGGGTCTTCTTAACCCATGGATGTGATTTTTAATATTATAATAAAAGCAGTTCACTTCAAGACACCTTAAAAATAAGTTTTGTTGCCAAGATGGCCAGTGGAATAGTTACCTGGCCATGTTGTCACACAACTCATCCTATATACAATCATTCCTGTATGTTCTCTCTGGTCAAGGTTCAGAGAATAGGGACTTCAAACAACTTCAAACAACACAGTATCCTATTCATTATTAACTGATTAAGGCTAATGTAAACAATACATAAGTTAACTTAGGTTACAATACTCTGTATCAACATAAAGCAGCCTTCCTTTCGCTCAAGACTTTTCCTATCGTGCTTTAAACCCTTTTTAACCCTCTCTGTGGTGTCTGTAATGGATCGTTTTGTTTTCTTTTGTTTTTTACTCTTCCCTTCCATACTAATAGGAGGATTGGAAAGGCATATTATCTGTAATATCTATAACAGAGCAATAGGACCAGGAACCAGCACAAATGTCTTCTGTTATCTCTTTATTGTTCCTTTCCCTTTTCATATTGAAAACCACTAGGGTACAGAACAAATGAGGAAGCTACATCAATCTGTCTGGCTTGGTCCACATGCAAAATTCAAAGTTATTGCGTATCCAAATCCCAGCTTTTGTGGTAGGAGTGTTTAGACCACAAATGCAGAATCGGAAAAAAATCTGGAGGCTAATGAATATACATTAGTACTGTGGATTTAGATTGATGTTTCTGGAGGACATCTGCCTTAAAGTCTGTTAATGAGTGAGGAGTTACTCCTGCTAGTAGAGGAAAGCATTGGTGCTGCTTTCTATAGATGAGAAATGTTACTGTTAATGTAGGCATTCACAAAAGCTGCTCTCACAAGGACAATATTGACCTAGTATGGGTTTTCAGGATGATTCTTGGGGAGTTTTTATCTTCCTTTTGACAAATAAAAGAGTGTAGAAGGTAGATTTGGGGAGCAACCCAAGATAAGATTTCTCTTCCTGGCTGTATTCCTAGATTTCCAGGATGACAATTGACAGGGTGTATCCAGAAGCTAACTTTCATTAAGGGAAGTAAACAGATATAAAGTGTTCTCAGACGTGGGTGAACAATATGGTGTTCTCCAAAGAATTCTGAGAAATAAAAAAAAAAAAATAATAAAAAAAAAAAAAGGGGGTTTTGCTAATGCTTCCAAGGGAAACTTGAAAAACTCAAAACTTTAACCTAGTTTTTTAGGTCACGAAAAATCAAAAAGTTTTTTAGGTTACAAAAAATAACACGGTAACATTAAAATGTTTGCTCAAATATAGGTTTTGCATGGTCCATATCCTCTTATGATTATTATCAATTTTAAAGTACTAAAGTTGACCTTATATTTCTCTTTCAAAAGAGGACCCAAAACCTTTCTAACGGAAAGACTGTGTATGGCTTTTTTCCTTAATTTTTGTGGCTTAACTTGAGGACAAAACAGAGGCTGGGGAGGTCCCCTAAGGTTAGGCTAAATCTCTTTATTCACCTTTACATCTCAGAGGACCTATGCCACTTAATTCTAAATAGCAGAAGTAAGACTGTTAAAAATGAGTATTACTCAGTCATACAATGTGCCAATGTGTGTATTGCTTGTTCTTCTACTGACTGATTTGCTACAAGATAATAGCCTATTATTGCTACCAGCTGCTAATTAGCTGCTAATTAATAGGTTGATAGACTCTGAAGCCAGGAGGGACCATTAGCTTATCTAGTATGGCCACAGCAGTCTTAACATATTTTAGCCATGCTAGCAGAACTTGTGACAGGCTGTTAAAGCCAGTCTTTGGCAGCAGCAACCACACTACTGAAGTAATTTAGAAACAGAAAACCTCCTGGTTCTTTTATAGTTATTCCAGTATTTTACCACCGTTAGTGTAAGACATTTAGATCTTGATTCTCAGTGAATGTGTTTTCAGGTATTAGTTGTTCTCTACCAGAACAGAGCCTTTCATTATCTGGTATTTTCTTCTCACAAAATTGTTCACTTACTGTAAACAAGGTACCTCTCCATCGTACATTTCACAGACTAAACAGACTGTTCCCACTGACTGCCCACGAGAATTCTCATTAATCTCTCAATTATTTCCTATGCCCTCTCCAGAATTTTATTAACTTTTTTAAAAAAAGCAGAGATACTAGAACATCTAGAAGGTTTTACCAGGTACAGGATTGAAACCTATCCTTATGTGTTCATCACACAGAAATGTCATCAAGACATTGCCTTGAATTTGTTAGAGGTGATATGCCAGATTACCACACTACTAGCTGCTTTGCCACCTCTGTATGCATCATTCAATCTATTCAGCAATATTTTAATTTGGAAGGTTTTTTGAAACACAAAGAAAGGTGATATACCCTGCACTTCAAATGGCTTTATTTTTTCACAAGGACATGCACATAAACATTCCTCTGTGCTGTCCCAAACAAAGGGAGGGCATCTTTATTTTTAGTATGTGACTAACAGAGAGGCGTTATAATTCCCCTGGAAGCAAAATGGTATAAACTCGGCATAGTAACCCTGGCTCCCCTGGCTCTTCCTCAAAGGCGCTTGGTTTGGCACTCTGATTTCCTAAGCCTTTACTGTCTTCCAGTAAAGGTCACATTTTCATCTTCTATGAAAGTAGCCCTGAGGAGACCCTAAGTGATTTCTCTTTCTTACTTCATGTTCTCATCACTTCTCACACCACACCCTCCCCATACTGACTTATTTTATTTATTTATGTATTTTATTTATTTGTGTATAATTACTGGAAGTTTTTAAGGTTCACATTTGGAAAGTTATACATTATTATATACTTGCTACATGTAGACTTGTGAGAGTGTAAGAAATGAGGCAGAAAAATAAATTGTTTTATAGCATCCTTCCTGCCACTGTTACTTTCTCAGTGTCCTCACCTCATGTGGAGGGAGGTAACACCAAAGGTACTTATCTGTTTTGTGTACATTTTTCTCATGAGTCAAACAACACAATTTCACCACTTGCGTGAACTGTGGTGGGAATGCATATGAATGACATACCGGGTACAGAAAAGGTACATTCAACAACACACAATAGGCAGGATGACTACATGCTCCTAAAGTTATGGTGGGCTGCTCTTCTAACCCACATGGACACTACATGGTCTAAAAAAAATCCATAGGTATTGTCAGCTTTGTATATTAAGGAAGTTTTCTTCACAGAATAAATTGACCAGCAAAGCTAAGCCACTTAATGTTTTGTTATAGCTCCTTCACAATTTCTCTATTCCCCATTTAGATTCTCTTCAGCCATGGAGGAACAGACTCCTCCCTCTTCAGAAAATACAGTGAAATAGCTATCAGTTATTTAACAAATCCCATAAGATCTTTTTTGAAGAAGAAATATACACTCTAGAATACCCAGATGCACAGGGTTAACCTATTAGTATGCTTTTATGGAGACTGTTTTTGTTTCTTCAGCCTCTGGCTTTGCTGTATAAATATACTTATCATTCTTCTATCTTCTGACCAGTTTTGTGAGCTGAAGTTCATATAATCTAAAAGATATCTCTTAATTCTGGAAGTACAAAAGCTTTAAAACAGTTGCTGAGTAAAGGGTTGTACAGTAACCACCATGGTATTGTGATCTTAGCTGACAGTTTGAATAAAATTGACTGTCTGTACTACAGGTCCAGATCAGTGGAGCTAAACAGCTGGTTTCGTTTGAACTCACATGGGTTGGCCTCAAGTATCTGTTTCTGCTGTTTCAAATAGAAACAATCAATATGTTACTGCAGACATTACTAGGGATAGCAAAGCATAAAACATTAAACGCGTTGTGTGCAATCATTACCAGTATAAACAGGCAAGAGCATTTCCTAGTCCACTGGGTATTTTACTAAGCCATAAAATACATCTTTTGTCCCAGTTTGAGACAGCAACTCCCCATATCCCTATTTCCTGAGAAACAATAGTGCAGTATGGCTTCATGCCAGGAGCTAATAGAAAAGCCAGAAATTGTATTCATATGTTTTGTATCTAGCTAAGTTACTTAATAAAAAATACTTCTTGTTGGTTCATGGAGACCTAAGAACAGTCCTGAGGATGTGTGGTACATAATTTACAGAAAGTTCTAAGTGATGTGAACTGCCTCATACACCTAGACTGGTTGATCCAGCCCCCTGTCCAAATGAAGGAGAGGACTTGGGTCACTTAGGGACAATTGGGCTATTATTTACTGATGTTCCCTCTTTGAGCTATATTTTTAACTGTTCTTTCCCCAATATTTTAGATAACCTTGCACCATCCTTGCCTCTTTCGATGATAAAGAAAACATCCATTACTCGAGCACAACCACCTGATAATTCCCATGTCAGTTGAAAAGACTACTTGGCTATGAGATGTGTTTTTAAGAGATGGAATAGCCTGCCAGGAAGAAGGTGAATAAGTGTCCTGCATGGGTCACCAGACAGGGACTTTCAAAGTGAAGGAGTCATATAATATTTTTATACATACTATTACTTTTACTTATGAATAAGGCAGAATGGGTCAGGGATGTGATGTCCAGGGAAGTTCGAGGTGCAGTGACAGCGGAGTTTCAGATCCTGATAGCAGTAAGGAAAGCAAATAATAGCATAAAGACCCTGAATACCAGATAAAGAGACTTGGGCTTCATCAGGAAATGGGTACACAGAATCTGTTAGTTTTGCCCAGTTTATCAGACTGCCCAGAGACACTGGATTCTCTGTCTTTGGACAGTTGCAAAACAGGACTGAACAAGGCCGTGGGCATCTACAACTAACTTTGCAGTTACCTCTGCTTTGAACAGGGAGCTGGGTTACAGACATCCCTTTCAACCTAAATTATTCTGTGATTTATGCTATAGTATTTTCCCTTTTTCTACTAACACTAACTCTTCTGTCCTTTCAGGTCTCAAATAAAGGACCCCCATAACTTTCTCTGTTTCTACACATGCTGTGAAAATACTCATATATAATTTGTCATATGATATATTTTCTGAAAGTTTTTCAATGCATCATACTGCTGGACTAAATGTCTGCTTGCTTTTCCAAATCAGTTCTATGCATTGCTTACCTATGATGAACTGCTCTTAGCTGCAGTGCTCACCAGATAACAATAGCAGGGTTGTGAATTAAGGTCTTGTAGTAAAGAAAATAAATCTATACATTGTGTTTCAGTGAACCAAAATGGATTTTTATACTGGTTGCCTAATGAAATGGGGTTTATGTATCCACTCTTTGAAGATGAGTTCCTATTTATTTTACCATCTTCCTTATTTTTTTTTTTTTAAATTAATTCATCAACTACAATGAGATGAGACAAGAAATCAAACGGTGGAGGTCTCAAGGATTAAATTACTACAAGTATTATGAAACCTGATAGATCAGAAAGTATCTTCAGGTGAGGAAGTGCTGCCATATGATTTTGAATTTTATTAGAAACCAGAAAATATACGTAGGAGATAGTTTTGAGAGTCCCAGCCATGGAGAAATCTTCACCTGGAGCTCACTGCTAGATACCAGAGGACACAACAACAAGACAAATTCACTAGGATACCCACCTTTTCTAGTTCTCTTGCTCACTGCACAGCTCACTTTAAAAGTTTGTGCTAAGGATCCATTGTTGCATACTGTACAGCTGGTTTTGGTCATGTTCATATGTTGTGATTATAGAAATAGGGCAAGTCCTGGCCTGCCAGTGAAACATTACATTGTGTTGTATAATTGTTCAGCCTTATGAAGGAGAATACCTTTTATTAACATTTGGTCTACTAAAGATACAAATAAGTAACAAGTACAGAGGGTAAGATTTGATTTTTAACACAGAATCTGAGAGTTCCTACTCTTGGTATTGGTGACCCTTCTCCCCACAGCAGCTCTCAACTTTTGTTTTCGTAAACCCACAGTGTAACAGACTGGAGTGTATGATGGTACCAGAAATAGAGAAATTACAGAGGCAATAGTTGTCTTTTGAATACAGTAGCATCCAGAACTTATTTAAGCAAATCCTATTTCTGAGAAAACTATTCCTCCTGTTAGAGACAAAGTTTTTACTTATAGCTTAGCAAATCCTGACTCTGTCAGTATAAATAAAACCCCAAATATGTATGCATATATGCACATAAATATAAATAGATAAATATATATATTAACAATTTATTCTCTCCTATGAGTAGGAAATAACAAATGTAGACATGGGGAAAGGTGCTAAATTGTTTTTATTACATTTATTTTAAATATACAGTTCACCTCCCAAAGGCGTTAAGTGAAAGAGCCCAAAATAAACATAAACAAATTCAAGCACAAATAAACCAAATTCAACACTCACAAACACTCTTCAGTAACCTGACTTGTATTTCCAAGTCAGAGTTGTGCCTAGGGAACCTAATATTTTAAAAATGAATTTGTAGGTTCCTTATGTTTATCTGTTTCTTGGTATAGCATCTCAAGGTTTTTTTGGTTTTTAGTTTTGGGTTTTTTTGACACCCAGAAGAAGATATTTGTAGTTATTTGTTGTCGTATAGTACACAAAAAAGAAATACCAAAGGAAAAGGTTGAATCTGTTGAAGGGAATGCAGAAAATAAAACGAAGCCTATTATGGCTGCAAGGTTCAGTAACAACAATTAAGGACCTTATTGTTGATTTTGTTACAGAGTTGCCATTGGATTTTGTACTGGATGTTTATGCAATGTACTTTGTTTCTGTAGTACCTATCACCTGTGTGGGGAAACACCAAATATATTTAAATAATAATCATTAAAAAAAAAAAAGGTAAAAAAGGTTATGTATGAGTAGATTTCTCAGCCTGAATAAAGCTCATTATTTCTCACCAAAGTCAACAACAACTTCCCACGCTCTAACATGCACATGAAACAGGCCTTATGGAAGGTCCCAAAAATATTATGACTAATATCAGAAGATCAGGTCCTTTAAACACTCTGAAAAAATCTGACCTTTTTGTAGGTCTTGCTGGCCTGGCTTTGAAAGAAAATCGTTACCAGCTTTATCAAAAGCATTGCCTTCTACTGTACCCTGGAATAGCCTTATGTCTGCTCCAAAAGGCATCTCTTGGCACTTTCTCTGCTTCTGAAGGCTCAGAGTTGTTATTTCCTGGAGTAGATTAGTCAGTAGATTGTGTGCTGATTCGTATGTAATAGCATACAAAATAGATGGATCAAACCTTGAAATGAGAAATATAGAGAGACATATACATTAATGGAAATGGGAAAAAAAATGCAGTCTATGTTTTTCAAGAGTGAATTGCACCAGACAATTTGATATTTTTCTGTTATTTTTTAATAATGCAACTGTTTTTAATTTTGTTTGGTTGTTTTTTTTTTTTTTAATAGATTTGGGGTACACTGTGGCTATAATATACCTGTGCCTCAGTAATGGATTTGATGCCCTCCCTGTACAGAGGAACCCCTTGTTACCCTAGGAAGGAAGTTTACAAGTTTAAAATCTTTTAAATGGAAAAGAAAGCTATAATGCGAGCATGTATGAATGTGGCACGTAGGAAAGCTATCAGATTAGAGAGAGGCTAGGAGAAAAATCCCTAAAGGATTCATCTTTTTCACGTTGTGTCTGACAACCTGGGCACAAAGTCATGCTATATCTGACACCAAAACCAACCAGTTATCATGCAGATACAGTGGGAAATGCAAAGTTGGGCACAGAAATACATCAATTTTCTGCCCAAGACTGAACATGTGTAGTTTTTCCATGCCTGTTCTCCTGGCTCAGGATAGGCAGAGCAGTAACATATTACAGGGAAAGGAAAAGAGAGGAGATGGAAACTGTTGGTATGGACACTTATTCCATAACCTGCTGGAGGTTTTATTGGATATGGTCCAATGGAAACATACTGCAGAAATACTGTCTTGTCTGTTTAAAAGGGAGTGGCTGAAAAGAGGTTCAAATCAACCACTGACTAATCTATTGGTTATGTTAGGAGATTGGGATATGAGAAAGCTAAGTTTAGTTTCTGTCTCTGCACCCAGGTACTTATATGACCTGAGGCAAATGAAGGAATTCCTCTGTAAAGTTCCTCATCTAGTAAATGGGGGTAAAAGTACTTCCTGACTTAGTAGTGATTGTTGTGGGGAAAACCACATTAGAGATTATAAGATGCTCAGCTGTTATTTTAAAAGGGTCCATGTGAGCATCATTCTTCTGGAAGCTGCCACTGGATTTGATGGAAACTGATGACTTGCAGTGAAAGAAGTAGTGGTTATTAAATTTATGTAAACACTTAATGGGCTCTGTAGGGTTTCATTCTATCTGGGCTGGTTTATCTGGGAAATTCAGTTTATTATTATTTGATTTTTATTTTTTGCTACCTGCCACTTCAGGTACTATATAGCTTAAACATCCTTCAACTTCTAGAGCTCTAACACTCGAGAAAATAATACCTCATGCTCAGGAAATATACCCTCTCCATGCAGTAGAGTAATTCTGCTTGCGCAGTTTGGACATGAATCGTTCTATGTTCTGTTAGTACTAAATGACACAGCTACGCATAGTGTGCAGCTGCAAGGTTGAAATTGTGTCATGCCTACTGCCATAGTGGGTACCACCCACACTCATTGTTAAACTTGGTTTAACATACGCATACTCACACAAAAGCTGATGACCTGTCGCCTCAGCATTCTCCTGGATCTAACACTAAAAAATAAGTACTGAGGGACTGTTTAAAAAGCCACAAACAATAAGGGGAATTGGGAGGGAATGGGAAGAGGACAAGGAAAAAAATAATCTTGGATTTCTTTTTACTTTAAAATGCAATCTTTGGAAAATGTCATTTACTATAAATAAAAATGCAGTCTGTTGCTGAGCAGGTGTAAGTAATTTTATCTAATTACTACAAAAGGGTTTTCCATGTATGTAAACCACCTGGGAACACTGAATGGTAAAAACCAAAAATGCTAAAAGGGAAGAAAGTGGATTTTGAAAAGGTGGAAAGGAGTACCTTTAATGTCTGATCACAGTGAGTGCTCTGGGGTAACAGGGACATTGAGAGTGGTCTTAAGCAGTTTTAGGAAAAGAAGTTTCTGCAACAGGATGTTGGGAATAGACTTTAAGAGACACATGGAAAACACAAGTAACATCTGCAGTGGTTTTGTAAATTTTTAAGGATGAGAAATCCATTAGAACCAGGAGAGGCATTGCAAGTCCCATGATCTGACACTGCAACAGCCGAAGCTGGCTGTTATTAGGGTAGATTAGTTAGGCTACATCCGAGATCAGCTCTTTGATGTCCAATGTTTGGGGACAAAATTTATTTGAAAAAAAGAAAAAAAAAAGAAAAACTGATTTGGAATAATTTACTTTTGTGGAGCTGAGCTAGAGACACAACAAAGGACCTTGTTGAATTCTTGGCAGCCTTCACAGGTTCAGCAGTGGAGGAAAACTGTATAAAGAAATCTAGAAGAAAGGGAATCTAGGCTGTTTATGATCCTACAGATCGTACCAGCTAGGGCAAGTCACACAATCTCCCCCTGACTTCATAGTTTGCTCTACAGAGGATAAACTTCTAACCAAGATCAATTAGACTGTGGAAGATGCA
Source organism: Antrostomus carolinensis (assembly GCF_000700745.2). Taxonomy (NCBI): domain Eukaryota; kingdom Metazoa; phylum Chordata; class Aves; order Caprimulgiformes; family Caprimulgidae; genus Antrostomus; species Antrostomus carolinensis. Next base: position 31,574 of record NW_010319806.1, read on the forward strand.
GTTCTGCACAGCGGATGCAACCAGTTAAAAGCTTCTCAGTAGTGTAGACAACATTAAATTATGCTACCAACACACTTAAGAGACTGGGCCCAGACCACTACAGGAAAGGGAAGCAGCATGCAAGAGAGACATAATTGGGTAACTTAGCTAATGTGTGAGTAATAGAAAACCATGCCTAATTTATTAATTAATGTTTGCTGCTCCTACTAGCAAGGTAGAGGCAATCAGGGGATGCAACTTCTGCTGCTGGAATGGGTCACCTCTGTGACTTTCAGCAGAAGCTGCCACCCCACAGACCTCAGTGCTTCCCTTGACACTAACAGCAGACAACATGGCTTTCCAGGGAGTTCACAGACAGCCTAGACAGATGGCTACTTACTTTTCCAAGATAAGGGTGGTTACACCAAACATGGTGAGTGATTAACCCAATATGGCTCTCTTCAGGTAGTTCACTAGGGTTAATCATAAACTTATTAATACTGTGGCAATTATTATTCACATGCATTAGCTTTTGGGTGGCCCATCCTGAGCATGAAGGGCCAAAAGCATGTAGCAATTAAACAGGAACCTGGTAATGTTTATAAAAAGAAGTTAGGAAATTCTGATATTCTCCTGCAGAGGGTGGCAACTATAGACCCTTTTGGCCATCATCCTGCTCACTTTGGCTCTCTCCTCTAAGGTACTATGGTTGATTGTCAACCCCTAAGTGCTGTTGGAGCACTCAGCAAATAGCATCTACCTTGCTAAAATCAAGTGAGCATCCACTTCATGCATTAGCTGATTCATGGCCAAGGAGGCCAACAGTATCTTAGGATGCGTTAAAAAAAGTGTGGCCAGGAGGTTGAGGGAGGTTCTCCTCCTCCTCTACGCTGCCCTGGTGAGACCACATCTGGAGTACTGCATCCAGTTCTGGGCTCCTCAGCTCAAGATGGACAGGGATCTTCTGGAGAGAGTCCAGCGGAGGGCAACAAAGATGATGAGAGGCCTGGAGCATCTCTCTTACGAGGAGGGGCTGAGGGAGCTGGGACTCTTCAGCCTGGAGAAGAGAAGACTGAGAGGGGATCTTATCAATGTCTATAAATATCTGAAGTGTGGGAGCCAAATGGATGGGGCCAGGTTCTTTTCAGTGGTACCCAGTGACGGGACAAGGGGCAATGGGCAAAAACTGGAACACTGGAAGTTCCAGACAAAGTTAAGGAAAAACTTCTTTACTGTGAGGGTGATGGAGCACTGGAATAGGCTGCCCAGAGAGGTTGTGGAATCTCTGTCTCTGGAGATGTTCAAAACCCACCTGGACGCTTTCCTGTGCAACCTGTTGTAGCGAACCTGCTTTGGCAGGGGGGTTGGACTAGATGATCTCCTGAGGTCCCTTCCAACCCCTGTGATTCTGTGACGCTTTGACACTCTGTGTGGTTTACTACCTTACTCAATCCTGGCTGAGATGCCCATCAGCACCTCCTGTACCCACGGCTCCTGTGGATGGAAGGCCTTGGGAGCACAAGACTCACCCCATTTGCCTGATGTTTTGGCATGTAAAGAGTGTAATAGATTATTCCAAAAGGTCAAGGACAAAAACATGTTGCTACAGGTGGGCAGACATTATCTGGTCTGTGTGATGCAATGCTGTCAGCAGCACTAGAGATAAGTGCTCGGGAGAGGGGTGTCTAAGTTATAATCTAGTTTATCTCAGTTAAGACAGGTAATGTATTGTTCTTTGAGCAGCAGCATGACGGGACCCATCCTTCATGCACTGCAGTACCTGAGAATCATTTCAATGGTTTATGGCAGCTAGTAGAAAGCCAAGATTTGGTGGAGGGGAAACAGGAATCAGCCTGAAAAACAGTTTGGTTTTATGAGGAAGAAGGGAAAAATGATAAATATAACAGAAGTGCTGTGCATCTCCAATTTAGGGCATGGTCATGTCAGTGTGTTTTAGAAAGCCACTGGTCCCCAGCTAGAAGCTAAATTTCCCACTTCACCTGAAATACAATCACATGTGTGTGCCCAGCTCCTCACACTGCACAATAATCCAGGACAGATTACAGCAGCTGTTTTACTCCATACTACTGCAAACTAAAAGCCACATGCACACCAGCAGCTTCTCATTTCCTCATGCAAAAGCATTGATTTTGAAACTTTAATGTTAACATGTCACGTGTTCTTTGAGCTTGCTCTCTGAATACATACTGAGCCCTGCTCAAAGGAACCCTAAAACACTCCGAAAAATTACAATGAACCTGATGATAACTTCGAGCAGAAGATAGGAGCATGCAGTTATGTTAGATGTACTCTTTTGTTCCTTTTTAAATGCCACGACCATCAGCAATGTGACAGCATTGAAAATAAGGCTTTGGAGTACGCTGGAAAACAACTTTCTCTGAGATAGGTGACCTGACCTATGTAGTGGCATGCAGCGTTGTTAAATACAGTTAAGAGGACCTGAAGAAGGAAGGATCTTCTAGCCCACAGGCACAGCAAGGGAAACAACAGAGCAACTGAGGAGTATTTGGATTTGGACTGTCAGAAAGCAAGGGCTAACTCTCCTCCAATTTCTTCCTATACAGCCACAAGACCACACATAAATGTATCATCAGCATCTCCTGTTATCCTGCTAGCTCATTGCCAAGAAAAAGAAAAAAAATAGAATCATGCTGATCCTCATTATGATGGAAATCAGCTTTGATTTAAAAAATCATATGAGATCATAATTTGTCCTGAAGTGGGGGAATACATCAGTCCAATAGAGCAGGAGAGAGAGTTTTCTCAGGATAAAAGAAACACCAATGTGTCCCAGCTGGAGGAGAAGTTTCTCACTAAGCCTAAATCTGTGTCCCAGTTCATAGAGTGTCTGTGGAAGGTTCTCACATGGTTAGTAGGATCTACAGTGACCAGGAACATCATCAGTATAGAAAATGCCAAAGCCACCTGATAACATAAAGCCATCTGATAACTTACAATCAGTGGCAGAAATATGAAGTGACTGCAGACTCCCAAGTACCAAATCTGACTTTTAAGAAAAATTGTCCTGTTTTGTCCTGCTATAGCACTAGGTGAATTAAGTGACAGATCTAGAAGATCATGAAATCAGGTAGCAAAGGCTATGGAGAAAACGGATGTTACAGTTCTTTTGGCTGAGCCCCAGATTCACATCACTTCAAAAGGAGCAAGAGCTGGGTTTGGCACAGGTGAATGGCTGTGGCAAGTAAAAGCAATACATCCTAATGCATCACTAATCAGGAGGGGACAGGTGACTTTGGAAAGGACTACAGGGGTTTCTGGAGAAGGATCCATGCATTCAGAGGAGGGAGGGATTCCATCCAGCTGGTCAAGCTCTGCTGCCATTTAAGGTCCAAGTGACCTGAACTGCATGAGGTTTACCAAGCATTTCATCTGTACTTTTGGGGGTAAATTTGGCTCTGTAGTAGGTAATAGAGTTTTTTCATCTTCCCCACACAGTATCTCAGACTTAAACCTTCTAAATAAGCTCACTTGACCCTATTAACATCAAGCAAGAATACTGTAGTATTCCTCTCCCTCACAGCTCTTCCATTAGTCTCGGGAAAGCAGCTGCCTTCCCTGAACTCTTTTTTCCTCTTAAGCGGGAAGTCTTTTAAACCTTTAAGCTGGGAAATTAAACCTTGTTGCTTCTACAACTCAAGTCACTTTCCCATTAAAGGTACATAATTACATTAGCTAGAAGGACAAATTGTGCTACTGGATCTTTAAAGGAGCCATATACTCCATCACAAGTAGGTCTCCTGTTGATCATATACAGTAGTGTAGATCCCCCATGGGCAGTGAGACTCATAATCCAGTTGGATTCCTGTCATCTGTGGTGGCTCGGCTTGCTCGGCATCCAGAGAAGTGCCGGACCCACTCCTCTTCCCGCGCCTGGCTCCCGCAACCTCCCCTCTCCCACATCTCTGTGTTGCTAAGCAACCTCCTTCGAGCAACAGAGTGAACAAGAGCTGTCAAATTTATTATTTTTCATCTTAAAGTAGCAATGTCTCCCATGTAACTGAAAAATTGTAATCAAGAATTAATTGTTAGTTTAGCTTCACAATGAGGCCTAATCTCCTTCCCTCTCTCCATTCCCTGCATAATTTCAGAGGACCCAGGAAAGGGTTGTACCTGAATGAGTGAAATTAAATGAAGTTTGAATCTGACTCTATTTTTCACATTTGCAGCTGGTTTGGAAGTGAGGGCACCAGCAGGGTCTCCCGCACTGTTGAGTTTAACATCTGACAAACTTTAAATTACACATTTAAAATTAAAACAAGACGTAGATTTACCGTATGTCTATTCCTCATAGTGATTGACATGTCTAGCCTGTGCCAACTATGGTTCTTCTCAACCGGCCTTATGAGGTGGCAGATATAACTCTACAGCAGGGGTAAGATGGCACTGACATCTGAAATCAGCATGAAGTAGTCTCTCCTCCACACACACTGTAGGTATTTACATTTATACACATATATACAAGGAACTCAAAGTCAAACACACACACAAGGTGGTACTGAGCTGTATATTTGGATCTAAGTTTGCCTGTTTCAATAGTGGGTTTCGCCTGGGAGAAGACAACCACCCATATCCCATTCATCCAAACAAGTGAGGACTCCTGGACTTTATCTGGCAGTGCAGTGTTATGGAGGTTTTATAGATCTTATATAAAGGGACATCATGGGTAAGATTTATAAGATGTAGTATGTAACTGGGTCTTGAATCAGGATTAAGCGTGCAACATATTTATCCCATGTATTGCATATCACAGGGAATGAAGAAGAGAAATGAAGGGCATTACAAGGGTGTCTGATTCCCACCTCAACAGGAAATTTATTAATTTCCAGTGCTCTCATCACTCTAGAAAGTAGGCTACATCACACACTTCAGAAAAAGATGAAAGAAACTAAGAAATTAGGTGGTTATTGTTAACCTAACCTAAGGAAAATGTATTTCCTGTCCTCAAATCACTTGATTGAATTGGGTTCTGAGATTTCTACTATTTAGACAATATTGTCTGCAGAACCAGCGATGACTTCTGCTTCTGCTTGAGATAAAGTGTCATGGTATTCTGTTCTGCTCTGTCTCTTCAGACTATAGTCTCTTTAGGACTTTCCTGACTACATCTGTTATTTCAGTAAGGTGCTTGGCATGGCAATCTATGAGGTAGCCAAGTGGACAGAGGCAGGAGGCACACACCTAGGCTTGACAAGCTGAGCCTATGGCCACAGACTTGCAGAAAGAGAAGCATAGCCATTGCCTAGTCCTCTTGAGTGTAGAAGGATGTATACAATAAGCTGATGCCTTAATCTTTACATGGCATGCACCCCTTAGGAAAGGAGAAAACAAAATATGCTTGACTAAAACCCTCCTCATCCCAAGCAGGACTTGGTAGACCTGTTTGAATAATTGGCAAACAGATTCACTAGCGCATTTTTGAATCAACACCTCAAGTGTAATTTTCTGGTACCTCATGGGAGCATAGTCTTTGCTTATCAGTTATATTCAAATAACCAGGTAGTAATGGAAACGCATGCTCATGATTCCCAGGCTTCATGAATTTGCACCAAGTCTGCATTCACTATTCATTATTTCTTCTTTATTGACTTCTTTGGAAAAAAAGGTAAGAAAGGCATGGAAAAGGAGCCAAGCTTTTGGGGCCAAAAACACACCAGTGTTAATTACAGGAAACAAATAAATACCGAGTGAGATCATTATTCATCCACAGATAAATGGGGGAGTGGGAAGGAAGAGTTTTTGAATTATTCACAAATTTTTTTTTAGTTTGTTTTATCCATCTTAATCAGATTTACTGATTGTGCATCATAATGAGTTGATGTTATCTTTTTCGAGCACAGAACATGTATTTCTCACAGCGAGGAACAGTCATTAGAAAAATTCTTCCTCAAAAATAACCCTCCTTATCTTTTCCACTCCTTTTCTGTGCAGGGGTTTATACAATTTTCAAGCTAAACATGTAAGAAGTTCAGCTAATGAAGGAGCAGGTGGGCCTTGGGAGGACTAAATTATGGGAGTCAATAAACAATTACAGGGTAGCATCTGGATGATTGAAAAATGTTAGCAGCACTAATAGTTACAGAAAATAATGATTCTTCTGCTCCATGTGTAGGTCTTTTAATGTCCAAGACAGGCTTAAAGATTCAAGGGTTTTCTGGATTTGAAACTTCTTAAATTAGACCAGTCTTGCATTTACACTGATGTTGTCTTAGACTTTCTGATAAGATCTAGCCTTTGCAGTATTGAAAGTCCATAGAGTGACATTAGGGAACAGAGAAGATCCTCATAGTAGAAGATGGAATAATTTACATTGATTTCAGCAAGATTTGTGTGATGCCATCATGACTCAAACCAGAAACATTTGCCATGAAGTTCAAGAAAGTCTGGTTCCAAACTATCGCATCTTCTTCCATCACTAAAATAAATGTATTAATCTCTTAGATATCAATAGGTGTTTATGCACAAGGTGAAAGGTACAGTCCTATTGCTGGACATGAGTATATGAGAATGTCAAAACTCAAAGAGAATAATGTTTCAGATGGCACCATCTAGGCTGTTTATATGGAAGGGTACATTTGGCCTTTCCACTTGTGGTAACCTGATCTCATTGTCTGTTACAAGTGTCTTCAGTGACAAAGAAGACATAAGCAAGATTCGGGGCAGGCTATTAAAGGCAGAGAGCACAGGTAATCACTTTGAATGTCAGAACTATCATTAACAGTGAAAGAAAACTTGAGAACCATGGTACTTGAGAAAGGCAGTAGTGAGACATCAAGATCATTAACTAATATAACTGAAATTGCTTAAGCAGAGTGGTGTTGACAGCAATCTAGGCATATTCATGCAGGATCATAACATAAAACCATATTTTCTTAGGAGATTTAGATGAAAAATAATCTATAATATGCAGTGCTACACAATTTAAAAAGTTGATGAAAAAAAATCTAAAACTGATGATTGAATCTTGTACTTCAGCCACAGGAGAAATGAGCTCCCTGGGTTCTTTCTTTTTTGAAACTTCTTGAGTATCTTTCTGTCATCCAGAATATGAGAACAAATTCTTCAGTGTAAGTCTACGTGTGCAGTGCTTGTGTATGAATTAAAATAGACTGAACGATAGAGGTGATTTAACAGGCAGTTGATAGGCTTTGTGTTTCTGAGTTTGATCGTGACAAAATAGACCAAACCAAATAAAACAGTGGAAAAGCAGTTAGAAAAGAGGGTGATCTCCTGGCCAGATGTACTTGATTCTAGAGATTTCTGCATCAAGGCTCAAAGATGACAATGTCAATATTTTGCAGTGCTGGTGGATAAATCACCACTATAGACCACAATGTTATGTTTTTTCCTGTGAAAATTGTCTATGTCCCTCTATACAAGATGAAAACTCCAACCATGCCAAAGATGCCCCTTTGTTGTACAAAGACCACCAGGGCACTTGAAGTTCCTTCAGGATGTATCTTATGCCAAACCCCTATCAATTTAGAGCTGGACAGCCTTAATTGCTCAATTGCTTTCAGTCATTTCTGAAAGGCTGCTGTCCAGCGTACAGTGACTGGATGAAAGGTGTGACTTTAGCTGTCTCTTGGCAAAGTTTTCTCCTCACTTTATATGAAAGTGGAAAAAGTGGATATATAACGTATTGATCTACTGATAACTCCAGGTGGAAAAGAAGGTTTATTCAGGGCTGTTATTTGACTCATTTCTCAATTCTCTATAGTAATTTATTAAATAAAATATGTGGTGGAAAAAATTCTCTCTTCCCTCTGAAGACCTCTGCCTTGAACAGAGGAGTTCCCTTTAGATATGAATCTTTGACAAGGATTTTTGTTATCTCAGAGGACATACTTTGGGGGTCAGGACCTCACCTTGCAATCACCTTGAAAAGGAAATACTTCACATAGTTGCTATACAACTCATCACAAGGATTACTTTTCAGGGTCAAAATGTCTATCTTTGGTTTTGCATACTGTCATAAGTCTGGATCTAGAATGTGTTCAAAGGGAAGTCTAGTCCCAAGGGGTTTGGTTATGGACCACTCCCACACTGTGGCAACAAGACACCCTTTGAATCAGCCAGTGACGCAGCTAGTATCTTTTGCTTGTGACAAAGACTGCAGACCTCACCAAGCCAAGTTAAAGCCTGATGGCTTGTTGTAATCAACAAGAACTCCAGTGAAAACAAGGACAATCCCCAGTCTCTTGGACAGACCAATACTCCCTGCTTAAACAAGAACGGATAAGGAGGCCTCAGCCCTAGTACTAGATGACAAGTGATTTTGCTGACAACAGTTAGGTTAGTCTGGAGTAACTTTTATGAAGCTGAAGCCCTGTAGCACATTGCAATGGGTGAGAGAGGTGGAAAAGCTCTGCATAGAAAAAAAAGTAAATACTGCTGAGCCACAGACTGACTTTCAAGGTTAATTGGACATTTAGTTTTAACTACTGTCAAAATAGATCAGTCATGTCACATTGTAATAAAAACTAACACCTTCTAGTAGGCTTGTTAACTATTCTAACATAGGAGGCTGTTGTTTCAGTACTAATAGCAAAGCTAAGAAATATTCCTTTGTGTATTACAGACATGCCCCCTGAAACTCCGAGCTGTACTCTTTGTGAAGGAAAGACCTGATTTTTTTGTTTATTTCCTTGTAGCACCGATATAGAAGTCTGTCTGAATCAGAGTGACTCACAGAAAAAGGTCAAAAATAAAGAGCTGCTTGGTCCAGGTGATGACAATAAGAATCCTTATGAATAAAACCACAGCCTGCAAAAGAGTGCGGCTGTATTTTTAAATTGAAATGTGTCGTATTCAAGTATCTAGAAAGAGAAGTCCAACAAATTCTCAGGAAGAATGGAGGATCTGAGGATAAAACCATTTATTCAAGACATGTCTTCAAGCAGGACTGAAACCAAAGTGCACCCACAACCATGTTACACAAGAAGAGCCTCATGTTTTGCCCCAAGGGGCACAACTGAAAAGAAGGGAAGCTATGTTCATTTTAGCATCTCCTCTGTGTAGCCCTGTCCAGGAGTACACTCCTGTAAATGTCCCTTGACAAGAGATTCCCAAGGCTGTATGGTACATTCAGCAAATCACAGATATTATGATGGTAGCAGATTTGTCAGCCCATCTATTATGTCCTTCTCACTTCTTACCATGATTGGAAAGTTTCCATGTTTCCTATGGCCTGACGTGTTCTCTATACTAACATGGGAAATTATCTGGATCCTTCAGACACACCAAAATTCCAGTGGAGCATTTTTCTTTTGGTTCTTCCAGGCCCTCGTGCCCATGTATCCATGTGATGTTTCGTGAATTCCCTCTGTGGGCTGAAAAGCATCTGTAGCAATACCTGAAAGTCTTCGAGATCCTCAGGCTCCTGAAGTCATTCAGTTTCTCTGAAACAAGATACTATTTTGGGTTGCCCAAAATCAATCTTCTTACTCATATCTTGCACTATTAGTAGAGAGTACCCAGTCTCCAGAGCATGAAGCATGGTTAAATGCTTCTTTTCTTACTAGAAATTGTATAAGTCCTAGTAAAGCCTGAGTTTTAACCATGCTATAATGACACCAGACCATTATCTTGCCTAATTATTTTAAGCCTATTTATGTATTAAATCTGGATTCGTGTCAAGGCCCTCCCGGACATACTTTGTTACGTCCATGAGTACTAGATTTCTTCTAACTTCTAGTCACAAATGAAAACTTCCTTCTTTGTCTGGGTTTGTAAAGATAAGAAATGCAGAAATATACTTAAAAGAAAGACTGAAAAATTAAATGGCAAATGTGAAGCTAAGGAAATTCATGGAGGTTCAATAGAGGCAAAGGAAGTTTTCCTAAACTTATAATAATTACTAAAAATATTTTTTTAACAGATTATGACAGATCAAACGTTGTATTCCAGTGACTCCTTTGAACCGTATTATTTGGAACATCATTTTCCCAATGTCTGTATGTACCATAAAATAGGGACATAACATTGCTTGTGATGTATTCAGTCTTTTTTTCCAACTGAGACTTCTCTAAAGGATGAAGCATGACAGAAGAACTTAGTCCAAAGACTAAGGAATCAACCAAACAACAATTTCCAGGGGGTTCTGTAGCAGTGCATCACACCTGAAAAAAGGTCTGAGTTTGTGTGAAGATGTTCTATTTTCTTGTGGAAAAAGAAAAAAAAAAAAAAAGATTTACTACCAAAAGCAGGAATTCTTCATAAGTACGGTTTTGCTCATAACCCCATTTTAAATTCAAGATGTTGCATTGACAGACATATATGCCCCTCATTTCTATAGGACTAGATCTTGTAAAAATATTGAAAGAGATGTTAAGGGAATTGGAAGAGAATTACTGTAATGAAATAGAAATGTGGTTTGTATAAAAAAACCCAACCAAGCAAACAAACAAAACCAAAAACCAAACCAAACCATACCAAAGAAAACCACATGCCAAAAAAAGACACTAGCAGAAGGAAATAAGATCAAAGAAGATGCAATTGAGTGACTAAGAGAGAAAAAAGGAAAAAAGAAGAGGCCAGGGTGAAAAAAGGAAGTCCCGATCTGAATTTAACAACGTAGATACATAGTCATGACACAGCAACAGATATGCTTTACATACCAGTACCTGTAAGTCTAAGGACTACTTTAGCCTCCTTCATAACTCTGTGCCTGAAACCAGAAAATAAAGAGCTTCAAAGTAGTTTTGCTCTCCAAGCCCATGATTCAGGTGTTCTGAAGATCAACACATTCCCCCTTCCCTCAGGCTGTTTTCTTTGGCAGTTGCTCAGCTTTTACATTAAGATTTGTGCATTATTGCACAGGCTGCTGATAAGTTGTTGCCTACACGCTGGCTTTGCCAGCTACTGCTTGAACCTGCTGGCAGTTTTCTGGTAGGTAGGAATTAATTCTCCAAAGGAGGGAAAAATCTGTGGTTTATAAATATATCTTCTGCTACTCAGCCTACAAGGAACTTAAACCAGAAAGACATTTTTCTTTCTTCTGTACAGACTCATTGCCCAGCTTTTTAACTTTCTTCACTCTTTGTAGATGCTTTTCTCAATAGAGTTGCAGCTGACCTGTCTTGGATGAATTATGTCAAACAATGCCTCACCAACAGTTTTCTTGATAGTTATAGAGCAGCTCAGATTCCTTTGTTGTACCAGAAACATCAAGTTTCTCCAAGTGTAAAACAGCACTTCTTTAAAGAAAAGTAAGAAAAGCTTTCCTTGACCACACACAGGGAAGGGACAGAGACCTTGAAGCAAACTATAAGCAACCCAGCTCAGAGCCTCCAGTTCTGCCTCACGTGTGAGGCTTGTGCCTTGTAGCAATACCTCCCATAAACCATTCTCCCAAAAGCTGGCTAGTTCCTACCTCTGGCAGAAACACAATGTGCCCTGCTGTGGACCATGTATCCCCTGAGCTGTAGGAATAATTACTGGCCTGGGAGATGGCAAGGTGCTTCCCTCTGAGCCATGAGCTGGGTGGCAGCCACCTCCAACACACAGGACTCTAAAACAGTACATCTCCCTTGACCCATGCCAGACTGGTTGGAAACTTCATAACTGAGAACACTCCCAAACTCATAATTTCTGACTCCCTTTGCAATAACGGACTGCAAAAAGACATTCACTCTCCAAGTGATCCTTTAAGGAAAACTAAACAGAAATCTGGGCAAGCATCCCTCTCTAATCAGCGATCAAACTTCACTATGAAGCTCTAGAGGGCCTGATTAAAAGCAGATGTGGGTAATCTTAATAAGGGAAAAGATATAGCTGCTAGGAGAATAGAAAGCTTCATGAAGAGCCCCTGACTCTGTAGTAGACCTTCATATAGGGTTAATAGATTTGGACAGGCAGCAAGCTATGGTTTTATTAATCACTGCTTTTTATTAATCACAGGAATTGAGTGTTGCACTGCAGGATGAGCAGAGGGAACTTGTTCAAGTGCGGTCCTCCCTAGCTGCATGGCTCTAAAATTGAAACACAGTCTTGTGATCACTTTGGGACATTTAGGAGGCATTTGTCTTCCAGATCTCCATGAGGCTGCAAGGTACCATTTCTCAGTTACAGTATCTCCTTGAAAAAGTGGAGCATAGAAGAGAAGGATTCTGCCAAGCAAACACTCCAAAAACAGACCATGGCAAGGGGGTCAGTTTTATTCTTCCTAACTGGTGATGCCTGAGGGTCTCTGCCCACTAAGGGGCTGGGAGTTGAGGGAGAGAGGTATTCACTTCAAACCCTTCTGGCAGGGAAATGACAGCAAAGTTTCCAAAGGTAATTAAAATTTGTCTTCAGCTACTGGAAAAACAAAACACAGGGAATGTCTTAATTGGCAGCACTGTGGAACAGAACGTTTATATTTACAAAAGAAAAGAGCAGTTCACACGTCAGTAATGGAAGGAAGTTCAAAAAGCATTTGTAGGGGGAAAGAAATCACTCTCTGTTGAGAAATTTTCCTCAGTAGCTTAATGCAGTAATTTTCAGCTGCTTTTGAACTCCTAAATCCTAACACAGCTCCCTTAGAAGTGAGGATCCAATGTGGATATGTCACTTCCATAGATGGCATGTGTATATATGAACTGGCATTTCTTCAGGTGCCTAAGAAGGGTGTCTCAGACATAACTGTAGATCACAAACAATTCATAGACCACAGAACACTACTTTTGCATTTGACTGGTCTGTTTATCTATTTCCACATCAAAAAGCCATCTGAACATGTTGGCAATACATTTATCCTTATAACATTCTTATAAGGCAAAATGATACTTCAACCCATATGTCAGATTGATACCTCTGACAGTCATGAAACAATTTGCCATCTTGAGTATACTTTACATGGCTTTGGTCACTAAAATGTCTTTGTCCAAATTACTTCATTATTAAGTGGTGATGTAACATGACATGGTTAAGAACTTTTTCTTGGAATTTTTTTTCATTTTAAAGGGTTTTTTTAATTTCATTTTTCATTTCTTTTTTTCATTTTAAAATGCAGCTTTTTTGAAACTGTACTTTTGGCAGAAGAGAGTCATTCTAAATGAATATTTAAGCTAAAAATGGGCCACCATTGTCCAAAAAATTGCTTTGACACTCGTAAAAAGGAGAAAAAAGTGTTCCAATTTGAAGTGCCTTTATATTTAAATATTAAGTTAATTTTAGTCAAGTTGGTGTTTTTGAAGTCAACATCTCAATGAATATTTTATGATTTTCAGTATGAACCTTTTCTTTGCGCCCTGGAAGGACACGTTTCAGCATGACCAGTTTGGGGGCAGATTTGTGGTTTTTATTTTTCAGGTTTAAGTGTAATTTTTAAAATAGGATCTTGAGTTTGGTTTTTTTAAGAGGTGAGATTTTCTTTCTTTCCAATTTTCCTTGTCACTTGGGAGATGATTAAATAAACAAAAAAATTTTACTATTGTGAAATTTCTCCTGATGTTCAATGCAAGTTTTTTAAATGGCCTACACTCAGCACAGCCTCACAGCTATGCAAAACTGACAATAATTTTACATATTCAGATATGCATTTAAATCCCAGTTAAGGTGGTTTCTTTTTCAAGAATATACTTCAGAAAACCTTGAGGAAAATGCAATGGTCTCAATAGTAAATGGCTTTGTGCATCATAGAGTCCAAATTTGCAAATAAACTTAGAAGATTCTTTTTTTTTTTTATTGAATAAGGTATGTATCTATTGAGTTTGGGGTTTTTGTAAATTCATCAGAGGCAGCATGGATTCCAAAAAATGCATAGGAAAGACGTCCTTTTCCCCGAGGGTAAGAAGTCTGGAAATACTGTGTATAAGCAACAGCACCTGAAAGAAAGCCTCAAAGCTGGAAAGAGGTTGTTATGAAAATGGTGGTGATCCAGAACACATCTGTGCTGAAGAAAGTAGGTACTTTTTCCCAACTAAAACAGTGGGAGGAATTTAGGGAAGACACTGGAAATGAGCCCAAGATAACTTTATAAATAATTAAGTGATAATAAGTCAAAATTAATTATAGTCTGCATAATTTAAGCATGTAATTTACACACTACTTTTTGATACTCATTGAGCAGTTTTAATGTAAGCACTTGAATTTTCCCATCATGTCAGCAGCAGTAGGTGTTCTTGAAGACCACCTGGGTGATGTTCTCTACTGAAATGAAGCCTTTAGACATGCTTTTTCATCTGAAGACTGTTTCAACAAGTGCTGCTGCTAGGCAGAGGGGTTCTAGTGTTTACTGTGGTTTTGATGGTCTGGGAAGGTATAGCCACAAGATAGCCACAACCCAGATTTAGTGTTCAGAGCTTCTGCAGTCTGTCCTAAAGGGCTGACCTCAGATCACTCCAGCTGGCAGAGCATTTCCTGTAGGATTTGTTGAAGCAGAGAAAAAAAAATTGTTTGCTGGCTGGTATTTATCTGCAATGCAATACAGTTCACTCACTCTAACACAGACACGTACACCTCCCAACTGTGTTTACACAGCAGCTAATTTCTACTTGCGGCTGCTGCTGTTTATAAGGAGAACCAAGCAATTGCTCCTAACAATTCTCTAAAAATAAATGCGCCGCCTTTACTAGGGTCATTAGAATTCTAAATAGTGCATTTCATGATCATTTATAATGCAACAGACTTAATGAACAGTGCCAAATTGGTCTTGGTATTCTTGAAACAGCCATTGCTCAGTTTCTCTCTCTCTTTCCATTGCCTTTATGGAAAGAATAGTGATAAATCATTTTATATTTAGAAAACTCCTTTTTATCCAGAATTAACTGAAAGGATTAACAGCCCTCTACCCAGTCGTCAAGTGCTCAGCTTAGAAAAAGAAATTATCAACCGTGACAGGGATTGAACCAATGTCTGGAACAGGATTTATCTGTATGTATTTATTTTTGACTGCAAATATTACAGCAGAGTAGACTAGGATGTAAAATATTCTGGGTCACAACCAGAACTGCAGAACAGAATTTGGTCACACATTTAAATCTTTATTTTTGAAAGGACTTGACATGAGCGTTCTAATGACATGAATAAAAAATTCTTTTTTAAAAGGCTTCTCTGAAAGGTAACAGGCTCAAAAGAGGTGTCCCTAGTAGCAGTCTTTGGACATTGACTCAGTATGGATCTGTAGGTTAAACTATTCTCCAAGGCTCAACAGGACCACTTACTTCTATAGCAAGGAACTCTATCCTAGTACCCTAACTAGCTCTGTGATAAAGGTTATATACTTTTCAGCATATTTGATGTGAGATTGCTTTTCACTAGAGCTATAGCTATTGAATCCAGTGCTCTGAGTTCTGCTTAAAAGGGACACTGGCGGAGAAGAATGAATGGCTGAAAGATATTGATGAACAGTGTTGGATGACACAGTGCTTAATAAAAATGAGTCACACCTTGGCAGCTCTCAGGAATGACCCTACAAATAATTAGGAAATTAAACTTACTGGAAGAGAATCTGGTGCAGAGTCAATTTTAATTTTTCTTCTTTCAAATTCAAACCTGTTTTTCAACAACAACGAAATTCCCCACCAAAAGAATGCAAAACCTACACAGTTAAGCACTCCAGGAACTACACAGCACTCTGAACAATGATCCTTGCCTTATTTGACATTTGCTATTTGCCTTTCTAGAAGTGCAAGGCTAAGAGTAATTTATTTTGGGACAGGACATCCACCATCTTTTCCAAGTTCATTGAGACTGACAAACTGAATGTCCTGTGAAGAAGAGCTTATTTTAAAAATCTCTTAAAATACAATGTTTTACTGTCCTGGTTTTTAGCTAAAATAGAGCTGGTTTTCTTTTTAGTAATTAGAAGAGTGGCGTTTTAGTTTCCAGCCTGGGACTTGCGGTGAGGGAGAGATTGATAACATACCAATGTTTACATTTTTGTCACTGGAAGTGAAGGACTTTGTCTCTGTTAGTCCACAAGCACAAGATTTAAGCGGGGAGAAGAATATTTAAATTAATAAACTTAATTGACAGTTAGATATGCCAATGGGGTATTCCATATCATATCACATCATGTCCACTATATTAGTGAGGGTCTCTTCCTCTTTTAGCTCTCTTTGGCTTTGGTTCTTCCAGGATTGCAGTTTCAGTTCAGGATTGTCACTCCTCTGGGATCTTTATCTGGGAACAGGCAGGGCTCGGTCAGGAGGGGAGTGAGCTATAACACTGGGTGTCATTCACTTGCATATTTTGTTACTGTTATCATTATCTTTACTAATTTAATATTATTAATAGTATTATTTTAAGTTTTCTCTCTATTATTAAACTGTTCTTATCTCAACCTACAAGCCTCCTTATCCTTGCCCCTTCAATCCTCTCCCCTGTCCCCTGGGTTGTGGGGGGAAAGTGGGTGAATGGCTGTGTTGGCTGCTAGCCAAGGGCTAGCCCGGTGAAACTATCACATCTACTCTTTTTTTTTTTTTTTTGTTTTGTTGTTTTTTTGTTTTGTTTGTTTGTTTGTTTTTTGTTTTTTGTTTTTTTTTCTTTTTTTTCTTCATTTTATAGGGACTTTTTTTTTTTGAGTGGTGGCGTAGTTTCAGAAGTTTACAACCATTTACAAAATAAGGTTACATTTGACAAATAAGTTAGGTAGGTAAAAAAATGAAAATGTTGCAAGAATTTTGAATCTTAGTCTTGACATTTGTTAAAAAGATTTTGTAACTTTTAGAATAAGTTTTATTTTTTTATGTTTTCAATGTTTTATTTCAGAATGACATATATTTTTTGGAGAAGTTAAAGCTGAACTACATCAAAATTAAAAGACCAAATAAAAGTTGAAAACCATGACATAGTTGAAATTAAACATGACATAGTTGTACTATTTGAAAGAAAGCTTTCAGATTGGCATACAAAAAGGTGTTTTTCTCTCTCATACACACATTATTTGTTTTAGCTAACCATAAGCAATTATTGCTGCCCAATTTTCCAGTTTGATGACATATCAAAATGGCAACTGAACTATGTTCTGCACATCAGTTTAATCCAGGTGATTCATATCTTGAATGGGTGAATTTGTGGAGAAAATAAATTTCTAATCCTTACTGGATTTCAACAGAAAAAACCCCCCAAAACAAACAAAAAACCCCCACCACCAACAAAAAGTCACCAGTACAGAGGAGATGTTGAGAATTAGCTGTGTTTAAATGGTAAAACAACCCAGCAGAGTAATGAGATTCCACTGCTTGCTGGTTTATTAATAAAGACTATAACAGACAAGCAAGCATTGACATAAAAGATATAATATTTGGTCTGTGGTAACAGAGGAGCTGGAAACAAGGTTCAGCTCAGTACATTGTTTCATACTACCTTACTTATATCCTAACTGTTTATAATATATAGCTTAGTGAAATTCAGATAACCTCCATCTGCTTCTCTTAAGGGCAGAAGTACCAGAAATATCAATGTGTATGAGACATATAGGCAATCATTACTAGTATGAATCTGGCAATCCTAAAAAATGAAACATAAAAAAAAATGTGTGCAGAAATAACTTATGGTTGATACAAATAAGTGTGGAGGAAAGTTCTTAATAAACAAGTTCAAACTGCAAATATTGGGGTTTTTTCAGACTGAAAGGATCATGGAAACTTTAAACAGATGCTTCTTTATATATGTGCAAACAAACACGGAGGAAGGGTTCACAACTTCCAACAGTACTGAAAAGACTTTCATAAACATGTAAGTTAAACCAGTTACTTATGTATATATAACATTGGTTAACATAAAACAACAGTAAAACAATTTAAAAATCAACAGCAGCAGACAACCAGGAACAAGTAACATTTCACAAGTGATGGAAGAACTACAAGATTGTTGGCAAATTTTGGTAGATGGTGAGACAGCCTCCAGAACTGTCATCCCTTCCATTCATCCTGGTGTCACAGCCTTTTCAGTCTTGCATATTCATTTTTATATTCTTGTGAAACATTACTTCCTTAGTTTTATAGTCATACATATAAATACAGATTTTTCTTAATAGTTTCAGATTCCATTAAATATGGGCTGGTTTTGCCTCAGGGAAAGAAGTAGACATTTAGAAGTCAAGGATGTGGCAGGTGATGGTTTGAACCCTATTCTGGACATGGATATGGCAGTGTGTATTGGGTTTGCATGGCAAGGTTT
>NW_010319807.1:0-15646 GCF_000700745.2 Antrostomus carolinensis
TCCTGTGCGCCTTATCTGCGCTGCTGGGGGGCGGGCGGTGTCGGGGCGAATACGAACTGGAGGAGAGGAGGGAGGGGGTGTTGGAGAGCGGCCGAGGAGCGCACCGGGTCGTTGGGAAGGCCCCTCAGCGGGCAGCTTCTAGTGGCGTACCGGTTGCGGGTGATAGGAGGTGCCCAGCTTCACAGTTGTAATAACGTCTGTGAACACATCGGTTACTGATACTACTTACCATTAAAATGCGTAATTAGGTTTCCTTTGAAAATGTCTTACTGCACATGCAAAACAGTAACTAGTTCTGTAAGTTTTATAGTTCAAACGCTTTAATTTTTTTCCTAGCATTAAAAGCAATTAGATGAGCGCACTAGTTTCACCTCGAGTGCTAGTCACTGGTGTTAGGTATTCCACAAATTTGATACAGTTACATAGACTGTGAGCTTTGTTATTAATGTTCAGTAGGGAATACACTGAGCAAATTATAAATGCCTAAAATAATAGGTTATCATAGAAATGTTAGCAAGCTGATGGTGCAAATATGTGAATAAAAATGAATCATACAAAATCCATAGCCAAAGCTATGTGTAAATGACCCTGTTTTGCTGTCATTTATGTGGCTCTTAGGTTTCACAGAACATTTTGGCAATTCATACATGTATGTCATAGAATTTTTAGGAAAATTGTATTCTGCCCTTCCAAAAACAGCACACAGCTCAGCAGACCAGTAGGCCTGAAAGGGGCTGAATTCCTAGAAACAGGGTGGAGATCAAGTTAAAGGAGCAGACTTTGCCAAAACAAGCAATTTCAGCGTAGTCTTCTCTTCCAAGAACAAAGAGAAGCCAAAAGAGGAGGGCAGATTCAGTGTGTGCCACCATTTAGATACATTATCTTAAGCTCCTTAGTTTTGGCACATTTAGACCTGTTATCTTAATTAATGCTAATCATAATAATTCCTAGAAATCACAGAATATGGGAGTTATAAATGCCTACACTGATAGATTTTCTAACATACACTAGGTTTGCTATAATTGGCACCAGCTTCTGTAATAGCATACTCCATTTCCATGCAATCATAATTCCAGTCCATAATTCTTAATGATGCAGTATTTGTACATGTCCAGATCTCTTTACTGGATGTAGAAGTCCTGTGGTTGTGATTCTCTTCTGGGACCTAGAAGATCTGGATTTCATTCCTAGTTCGCTTCCTGGGTCAACCTGAGCAATCATTTATTAATATTCTGTCTTTTCAGGTCCTTATTGATATGGCAGGGATAACAGAAGTCACAGGAACAATGGGAGGCTAAGTAAATGAATTATGTGTTCAGATGCTATAATTAATGGGCCACATATGTAGGTAGATTAAAAAAGAAAACACTTTTCTTGTACCTTTTACCCAAGTGTGGGATTTAATACCCATTAAGTTCTTAAAAATTGTTTTTGTCTGGTTCTACACAGATTTTGCTGAAAGACCCCCAGTTCTTTTGGATTATTTTATACTTACATAAATATCTAGTTAGAAAAAAAACCAAACCAAAACAAAACAAAACCAGCAAACCACCACCTGCTACTCTCTTTCTTTAATCTCATGCCACCCTTTACCTCATGGATTTCTTTTACCTTTTTGTCTGAATGTTCAGTTTTCTTATCAATCAAATGGAATAAAATGAGAAATACTGTTTACAAACATCAACTTTTTTATGGAACAATTCAAAAGTTGATGACATTTCTTTAGCCTTGCTCATACATGGCCCATATGTGTGATTACCCAGCTTTCCTCAATATCAAAGATGTTCTTGAGTAAGAATAGCAATTTAGTTCGGCTGAAGGGCTGGCACATAAAAGGGTAGTTGAGTGCATGTAAGATAATACCCCTTTCTATTTGAGCAACAATTGACAGTATAGGTTCTGTTTCCTAGTTATGGCTGGCCTGATTAGAAAGATAATTCAGTACTTGGAAAGAAAATAAGAAAAAAGCAAAAACATAATTTTCATAACCCGTGCATGCTTAGCACTGTACGCTTAGGAGTGACGCATACGGTTAGCACTGCTTACGCCTTACTGCTAACTATATAATCCATGTAAATATTTATAATACAGCTATTATCAGTGTAAACATGCAGCTTAGTCATATGTTGACCCATAATGAAAAAGTGACATTGAGATCTTTCCTTTGCTTAATAGCACAAGGTTTAAGCAGGTTTTAGGAGCAATAGAGCAGGTCTCAGAATACGCATTCTTCTGAGATTTATACTGAGGCTTTTCCACATGAAATGGTTGGGAAGGAACAGCCTGCTATGGAATGCATGGATGCAAATTGAATCCATATCTGAAGGATATTTTTTTAATTAATGCTGGGAATCTGATAGCAGTATATTTGAAACACTGTTTATGTTAATTTTGAAGTAACTAGTTAGGACTAGCCTACAAATTTAAGAAGAATGTCAAAGCGTAGTTAAAGGAACTGTGACTTTCCTAGACTGTCGGTGCATGACAGTGTTTACAAATAGTAGAAGAAGAGAGAAGCAGTAACCCAGAATTTGATACATGGAATATTATGAGTCGGTCAGAAAACTAACAAAATACAGATGATTAAAGGATCAGTTTAAACATGTTATTAGTTTATATACAGCTATTGTACCACTGCTACCATTCTGGTTCTGAAAACAACATAATGCTTTGGAAAACTGTGGAGGCAATTCCTTCTGAGAGATATATAGGGAAGTACAATCTGATAACAAATGTTTTGTATGAATTCAGGGCTGACTCTTTTGGAGTCTTTGATCTGACGGTAACTTTGTCTTTCCCATGTAGCCGAGCCATACCAACTTTTCTTTAGCTGATGTTGCACTTTCTCCACAGTTCAGCTGCCATCATCACCAACACTATAACTTCAAAATACAGCATGGACAAATGGAGTGAAAAATGTAGATGCTTTCTCTCCAGCTTATAGAGATAAAAAGGAATAGATCCTGGAGGTTCTTGATTTGTTCATACAGTCTGCCGGAAGGAAGACATCTGGTGAAGAAGAAGGAACAGAAGCAGAAGACATCTGCCAGAAGAAACATCTGGTGGAAAATAAGAGAGGGTATTGGTCTGAACGTGGGCCAGAAGAAACGGACTAACATCAAAAAGGCTTCATAACAGTTTCGGCCAAAGGGGCCTTTGATCATCTAGTCACCTCCTGCTTATCCAGATACTTCCACACTGGATTGAGAGATGTCAGTTAAACCAAAGCATTTTCCTCCTCAAAAGCCTAAGCTGTTGTATGTGACCAGAAGAGAGGGGAGTAGACCAAAAGGTGATGTTAAGGAAAAGAATGTGTGAAATATGCCAAGAAGATGATACCAGGCAATCCCCCTATGCAACTAAAGGGCTTTCTAAAAAAGGTAAACGAAATCAAAGAGAATATAATTTGAGATCACTGGTGAAAACAAACTAGAATGTAAAAATTTATTGGTTATGGAATAACAAGAGTAACCTGCTGTCATCTGAAATCGATTTTAAAACCTGTATATGCAAACATATATCTTCATTTTGCTTGACCATAGGAATGTTAAGTAATCATTAAAAAACAGCCTGAAAGTTGTTAACCATAATGATACAATAGGCAGAAAATATTCTGTTGAATACAGTTCGTTTTCAGTGGCAATGTAATTTACATCTCATCATTCACAGTTTATTCAAATCACGAAATTAAAGTGTATTCTGCTGCTGGCAGGGAATTTTTGTTAATACTGTAGCTGTGAAAATTTTGTTATTATTTCCCATTTCTATGAGGCATTCACATAAGGTTTTCCTTTATGAAAATATGGGGTTTGATCCTGTTTTTTAGGAAATTTCAACTACTTTATAGCAAGGATATATCAATAATGTAGTGACATCTTTGTGTGCTCCGTTGGCCTGCTGGGTGCCAGGACAGTGGAAGCAGTGTGCTCCCCAGGGAGATGAAACATCGATTTGTAGTGCTCCCAGGTTCACAGCTCTCAAAGTTGGGCTGATCCAGAGGCAATACAGAGGGGTTGTATCTGGCACTCCTTGTAAAGAAGGATTTGTCAAAGATAGTAAAGGAATTTCTCCAGAAATTACATTAAGCCCCTTTTTGGAAGTCTTTTCTTGCTCTGTATTTTCTCATGGGTATATAAGTAGAATTTGGGTTTTCATCTTCTTATGCTAACTTTGGCTCTACAGTGTACATGCTCACCAACCCAACTCATGTCCTCTGCAGAGAGGTTGAGAGGCAGAAGCAGGGGTGGGGAAGCATTTGAAGAGGAGCTGATGCCAGTGGAAGACTGGTCCTAAAATTTTACTTTATGATTCAGCCTTTCTATTTCTGTTTTTATACAATGAAAGAAGATGGATTTTCCTCGGAAGTTTGAATCCCAATTCCCAAGCAGGGAGGAGGCATAGTATGTCATAATATTCATAATAATATTAAAATGGGAATTGATTTTTTGTTTGTTTTCTGTTGTTTTTAACTTAATGGGCTTTCTAAAGCTATCTTTAACATACTGTTTTATTTAACAAAACTAAGCCTAACAGTCATCTGTCATGGCCCAGAGTGCATTGATAGTCCTTAATTGCCCTGACCAGCCTCACCTGTGTCCCCACACCCCATGCCCATGGGCCCAGCAGCCCCATTTAAGGTCAACCCTAGGACCTTGTTCCTTTTCTGAGCAGTGTTGATCTCTGGGTCTGCTATAGCCTTACCCTGCTGAGCCGAGCTGAGCCTGGCCTCGCCTCTGTGGGCTGATGATTCAGTCCAGCCATCCTGGAGATGTGTCTGATCCAGACTTCCTGGCTTTGCTTCTGACCTGCCTCATCATTGTGGTTCCTACTCTGTGATCTGGGCTCTTGGTTGAACCCAGCTGCCATCATGGACCTTCCCTGCCCCCTGCTCAGGCTGGGCCCATTTCACGTAGGTTGTCCCTGAGTGGGAAAGGGGCAAATGTGCTATTTGAGGCAGTGAATCTGGAAGTTGCAATTCAAAATTGGTAAGCTCTATCAAAGCATTATTTTGATTTTTTTCATTATTAGTTCTGGTTTTAAAACATACAGTAGAAATTTCAAAGCTGCCGTAGAAAGGAGAAAAGTAAATGAAATTAAGATAAAACTGGTTTTATGGAGCATTTAAGCATTTTTAGCATAGAATTATATGAATTATAATCAAACTAAGTAAAACTACAGAATATCACCAAACCTGGAATGTTGTATTTTATAGCTGGGAGTTACTCAGGTTCAGCTCAGGATCAATTTCCCTCTAACCTGGCAAAACAAAATTTTCTGTCAACTATACTATATTTTATTTGATCAGCTAGTACAGATGGGAAAAGCAGACAAGCTCTCAAGTGTATGTGGCTTTATTCAGATCTGAAATAAGAGCAGTGAACTTCAAAGTTAAATAAAAATTGAGGGCCAGTTTTCTTGATGAACTTTAGGGCATGCTGGAAGTTGCATAGAGCAGCTGAGTGGAAATGGCTGACAAGTCTGTTGGGGATGATGCTTCTTCTTGTGTATGTCTAGGAAATAAGTATCAGTCTTTAGGTTGGTTTCAAATAGCAAGTTCCACTTCCAGTTGTGGTGCTGCTGTAGCTGTAATGGTCTCCTTAGGATAAAGACAGAAGTGGGTGGACAGGCATAGTACCTCTTGATGGTGGCACCAACAAATATAGATGGAAGCCATCCTTCAGAGCTGGGATAGCAGTGGGAGATGCTTCCATGTTGTACTTCTGTGACTGCCTCCTGTGACATGCAGCTGAGGCTGAGAAATGGTCTGTCATGCTGTGGTCAAACAGCTGCCATGGGTTGCTGTCCTGCTACTCTAGTTTATTTTCCATGCTGTTGAAGATGATTACCTGTCAGTCCTCTGCTGATAGAGCTTTCTAATCTTTAAGCAAAATCACAAGGCTGGGGGCTTGGGATCAGATTGGGGCTGTCTCCAGGGGCTGGGTGGGGCTGGAGCAGGTGAGATTTATATCATCCTCTATTTGTGCTGAGAGGAGTCAGTAGAGCTCCCAGCTAGAACAAGTAATACAGCCCCAGGCTATCCTGTCCCACAAGCCATCTCCACAGTGGGAATCTCACACTTCAAAGGCCACCTCTGGAACAAAGTAGAGGTTGGGGCAGAAGGCTTGCGATTGGCATGGAATGAACACCAAGGGCATAAAGATAGTGCTTGGCCATCTGCATGGGTGTTTATGCAAACTTTCTAGGACTTGTTCAGGTTCCTGAGGATCTTCCAGCTTTCTAGGTAGAAGGGCCAGTTTTTCAGCCATTAGTGAGATGAGCCCTTCCACTTCCCAGAGTCAAAAAATTCCCATGGGGATTGCCCTGGGAACTTCTTCCTCCTCTCCCAAAAAGTTGTGAGAGGCTATTTGCAGATTTTTTCTTTCAGCAGCTGAATAATATATATTTCTGCTACTTGTCACTTTTTTCAGTTATTCATTCTGTGTTTTAATTTTGATCTATGTCCAATGAGTTTGAGAAATATATTTTTTAATTACTTTCCTTGTTCTCTTTACTGGCTTTCCATCTGTAAAATAATGGTCTCTGGCAGCTTTTTGGCTTTTGGCACTGCAGAGTACCTAGATCAGTTACAACAAGGTGACTCAGCGTTCTGCACAGCCGCTCGTGAAGATTTTAGCCAGGCCTTTGCTTGATTAATGAGCATTGGCCTGTTCTCGAGATAAATTCATGCTGGATTTTGCCCAAGGGCTACAAAGTGGGCACTCCAGAGAATTTAGTGGAAGAAATCTGTACTTGAAATGACTTTTCTTTGAGATCTGTTTACTTAATGATTGCTTGCTTGAAGGCAATACCACTGATAAGGAGGAAAAGCCAGTCAAGAATGTAAAGAGAAGTACTTTTTTTTTCTCCTGTTTATGTATTAAAGCCAGCTCTCCCTTAGAGGAAAGATTATATGGTAGCCCCTGTGCTGGGCCAAGTCCCTGAGGTAGGTGGGAGCTCACAAGATGTTAGCTTGCCATCTGCATGGTGCCTTACAGCAGTGGCATTTGTGACACTGGGGGCTTGGCAGTGAGCAGTAGTCCCCCTCCTGCCCCTGCCAGAGCTGCTTTCCTCAGTGGTAACTGGCATATCCATGTCGACATTGATCACGAACCACATATATGAGCATGTTTTAGTTGATTTCCTGAAAAATTAATGTGTGGCAATTTTACCTGCATATTGGCCTTCCCTTGTAACTTTTGAATCTATTAACCAGTTTCAGTCTCCTCTGCCAGAAGTGTGGGTTGCTCATGGGCTGCAGGTCCACCACCTCTTGCAGCTGCTGGTCATGGCCAGCCTTTTTGGTGAGGGGAGCTGCTCTGTGCCATGTGATGGGAATGGCCAAGGTTGTGCATCCAAATCCTGGAGCTGAGCCCAGGTACTGGAGACCTGGCAAAAGATACCAAGCTTCTCACAGGCCTGTCCAGCACTGATGATTTTTAGCCATGCCATGCCCTCTTGGCAGCTCGGGGGCTGTGCATTGGAGGATTTGTGGGTAAGCTCACACAGCTTTGTCTGCCTGTACCGTGTGGTGGTTCTTTGCCAGAGAGCTGACAATATTATCATTGAACCTGATATTCAGAACAGGCAATCAGGGTTAAATTTTCTGTTATTTGTGACTTCTACATTTATATAAGAAGTTGGACACCTGTTTTGTTGCACCATTGGGGGAGGGGTGTTGAAATGCTTAGCAAAAAAAAAATCTACCAAGTGTATAATCTATTCAGTATTTGAGTACTTCTGTTGGTGTATCAGAGAAGTGTTTCTCTGAAGGAATCATATGTGATTCTGCAAATCCCAGGTTCATTTGCAGAAGGAGAGGAAATAATGTGTGCACAAAAAAGTCAATATACTGAAGTGAAGAAAGCAACAGAAGACAAAACACAATATGTGTGTTTTCAGAGTATCTGTCAATCTAAAGTAATAATAAGTAAACAGAACCTTTTTAATTTGTGCAAGTTAATCCCTTTCAGGGCTGAATTAACTAAAGCATATCCCTATGAAAAAACCTTCATTATATAAATTAGTGTGCTGATGGATTACTGAGTTTGCAGCCAAGAAAACACACTACCGTAGGTGTGAAGTTTCCTGATCATCTAATAAATTGATAACTTTGAAGCCTAGTTGTGACAATTTAAATGTCATCACTATTAAACAAGTTGCCAAAATGCAAACAACCATCCAAAGTCATTAAAATGTAATTATAAAGGACAGCTGGGTCTACTATCAATCTGGGCTGTGGGGACTCATAATGGGGGAAAAATATGAAACTTTCACACAAACAGAATGGGACTGCTCTATGTGCCAACCAGAGCTTGCCCGAGAAGCAAGGGAGATGTAATTTGGTGCATGCATGGTTACTGATGCTCACAGAAGGCTTGCATTACTGAGATGGACATAGGAGTTGGTGACAGCGTGACATCCAGCAAATGTCTTCGTTTTATCTCTGCTGTATAAGAAAAGTCCTTTTGCTTATTAGCAGGGTAGGCTTTGCTAATGAGAGGCAGATAGACTGGGTGACTGTGAAGTGGGACTAAATTTGGTGTATTGTGGAATGGAAGCACAGGTGTTGTAAGCCCTGTTTTTTGAGAAGCAGGAGGAATTTAAGTGATAATGAAGTTTTTTTGGCTAAGAGTAGTAAAGAGAAAAGTGACTATCAGGCTTTGCAGGCACAGACCCGATATGTTTACAAAAGCAGTGTTTAGTCGGATTGATAACTAAGTTATTGAACTTTATTTTTGTTATGTTTATTACTTGCTTGATACTTATTTACTTGACACTTTGAAATGGCCATGATGCAGACAATAAGCCCAGTCTCTACTCAGGACTTGCAGATCCTGTTAGGTGTATAGTATAGCTCTAAATTCACATTGGTTTCAGCTACATCCCAGTAGGTTCTGTCTGTTATTCAAGGATGCAGCATGTAGTTGATTAAATTTACTGCTGATACATACAGTGGAAATGGTGGAACAAGCTAGAACTGTGATACTGCTTCATTAAAATAGTAACCCCAAAAGGCCCCACAATCTTTTGGTGTATTATTTATATATATTATGGAGCTACAACAGCTGCTAGCTTCCATAATTAAGCCCTATTTTCCCTAAATGTGGCAGGAGGAGTGAAATAAGGGGGAACTGCTAATATTTGGTAAAATTCTAAAAGAAATGTATCTTAATGCATATAATAACTCAAGTATTGGATAGCTACTTTTAGAAGCTTTTACAAAGCTAAACAGATTAAAATATATATATATATGAATGCTAGCATATTATTTGAGATAGCGTGATTCTTTTTTTCCTGTACATCAGCCTATAGCACATCATTCTCAAAAAACCTCAATTTAGTGTGCTGCAAACAATTCCCAGGTGTGTTCTAACTGGTCACTATTCCTAAAATATTTAGGTGTCAAATTCTCCATGTATTTTTTTTCTACTAGAAGTAAATCCTTGTGGTGCCTTGGGGCATTCATTGTGCTGAAAAACTTGTTCATTTATTCTCACTAAGAAAAGCATGCTATTGCATATGGGTGCTCAAACCATTCATTTCCTGCCTTTTGTATACTTGGAAATGATAAATTAATTTGGTGTACTAATGTAATTATCTACCTTTCACTTTTGTAAATTGTAATTTTTGTTTGTTTTGTAATGAGAATCAGTTGGTATGAAGGTTAGAGAAACATTTAAGATTATGAATTGTTTCTAATGAACAGATTGTTTACTGATGCAAATGGAAAGCCAAGTTGAGAGAGATACTTCTTTTTCTATACAGAAGGATACAGCCTCTCAACAGACTTTGTCCTTATTTTTTGGCAGATTTGGACTGCCCTACTGAAAAGCATAAACAAGCCTCAACAACAGAAATGGGACACTAACCTGCCAAATACAGGGAAATGGATAAACAGAAGAACAATAAAAGCCAGTAAAGTAGGAAATCTCATGCAGTGTGAATGATTTCCTGTATAGCATAAGCAAAATTTTCTGCTGTTTGTTTCACACAGCTACACTAAGGATGAATACATTTTTTGTCACCAGTGCTGTTATGAAAAGCATGCGAATTCCAGAGATCACACTGGCGAATGGATGGAATGGTTATTTTGAAAGGGAAAATAAGCTTTCATATAAATTCCATGTGAGATGACAATTTACTGCAGGCTTAGGAAATTAAAATAAAATGTTAGTTTTCCAGGTGCACTGAAGAGGTTTTGAGATTTAACTTAGCAAAGGTAAAGCTACGTGGTATTTCTCACTGCACAGTGAGAGTCAGCAAGATCGCATTGTAAAATATCCTTAGTAATAGTCAGTTAGAAAGTCTGCAGGGGATAAGGTCAAAGAAAGGTTAGTAGCTGACATCAAATCAGAAGCCAAATGTGCTGACCCTTAATTATAGGCTTTTGCAGGCTTTTTTGGATTGCAATTCAGCATAACATTATTGAATTCACCTTTAGATTAAGCTGGTCTGCTTTGACATATACAAACCCTTATGCAAGTTAATGGCTGTGTCATCCACTTAATTATGCAAGCTTTGATAACAAATCAGTGAGGTGACCTCTGCAAGTGCTACTTTTCAAGGTCCTTAACCATTTGCATCTTCAATGAACAGAAAGTGGCACTCCCCATTTAGGTCATGTTGGATCATTAGTTTTGCATATACAAATTAAACCTGTAATCTGTGACATGTTTTCTTTTCTCTTGCAAGATTACTTAAAGCTATTTAACTCAGCCCTATGTTATGATGAAAGTCATCTGCTCTTGTACTGCTGCAAAATCTTTGGCTTTGCAGAGAAAATGTTCTTGGAGATAGTAGTGCCAGCAAAGACATAGGTATTACCCAGTGGACTGAAATTAAGCATGCTCAGAAATTTTTGAAGGATTGAAATCACTTAGAAAAAAAATATTTTCATAATTGTCAGGAGATGACAAAGTTAAGATTATATATGCAAACCCTCACTGTTCCTTGTTGCTTAACATGCTTCCGCAGTCTTTGCTTGCGAGATCGTTCTGCAGAGAGTTTTTGCATTAGAACTGAAATGAAAGGAGGGCTTCACATAGTACAGTTTCTAATAGTTTAACAAATATTTCTGAGTTGCTAATATAATATTAAAATAATGCTATATTGATGTAGTTTTATCTTTATTCAGAGGATATGCTTCTGACTTGCTCACTTACACAGTGCTTACTCAACAAACCGCATAGTAATCGGTAGTATTAAGGTCAATGGCAACAGATCTGTTTCACACTGTGCACTAAAGAAGACATTTACTGAATATTGCACCAGTGTAAAATCAGACTCATTGCTGATTCCACTGAAATTACTTCCCTTTTATGCAAATGTGGGAAAGGATTTAGCCAGGAGCTGGCCAGTGGGCTTATGCACTTTGCAGTCTTCATTGTGCATAGTCCAACTCGCATACTGAATAAGGCAGGTATGCGAAAGAAATGGCTTGTTTCTTAAATTTAGTAATATCTGATCCTCTTCCCAGTGAGGTGACTTCAGAGGGAATTGTGTGCTCCTACAGTGAAAAACCTTGATGGTGTCCATAATGACCTGGAAACCCATATAAACTGTTATAATCACAGCAATTAGCATAGTCTCCCAGTTCTGGATACTGAGACTGCAGAACTTGATGGTCTGATCTCTCCTGTTCACAAGGCAAGGGGAGGCATATGTATTGTCCAAGCTTATCCCATGTCTGACTTTAGAGTCTATTTCCTGTATTTTGTAGTTCCTATTTCACTCTTACTTTAATATCCTGTCCTTTGTTCCTATTAACTCTTGTTGTGGGAAAGCATAGTTAAATTATTTTAACACTTAAACGTGAATTTGTGGTACTTCTAATTTCATCTGGATGAGGAGTTTCAAGCCTACGCATTTTGGTATAGGTTTTTTTTTTTTCTGCTCACAGGAGTTTCATCCAGGAGGTTGGTCACTTCATTTCTGAGGAATGCAGCTATCGAGGAAGATTATCATTTAAAAAAAAAAAAAAAAAAAAAAAGTCTTGGCTGTATAAGGTTGTTTCCACAGAGCCAACTGCAGTTCTCTCATTCCTCCAACAAGCCTCTACTTTTTGGTGAAGGTTTTGCACTTCTAAACAGATGTATTTAACTTCAAGTCCTAAAACTTCAAAGTACATATGTATTTCATATAGGCATGCTTTCTCTTTCAGGTCTGATGGCAAAAGTCATAGATATAAAATACAGGACTTACAAACCATGGGGTAGGCATCCATGTTCTATTGCTACTCTGTTGGGGCAAGAAGCACAGTGTGTGTCTGCAACTGGATGGCAGAGGTAGACACTGCAATCCAACTCGTCAACTGTAATCCTTGTAAAGAGGACAACTACAAAATAACTGATGGGTTTATTCTCATTAAGTGTCTGATGCTGGTATCAGAGTCACCAGGTTCAGCTGAGAGGGAGGGCATGGCTAATGTATTTTCCTCCCTTGGTTTTTAGAGTTCTCTCTGGCATTAAAAGAAAGGTAGTGAGGGTAATTCCTGCCAAAATCAGAAGAAGACTGTGACTGATTGGTGAAGCCATCCTCTGCTGTAGCACATATATGAGGGACCTTGGTGCACATGTGTTTAGGACACTAATGCTGTTTAGCAAGCTGGACCTATGTTTTATACCAAATTTGCTACATCATTCTAATGTAACATAAGAAACTGGATATTCTACAGGAGCTTAATTAAAGTTAAAAGAAGACATTTGAAGCCGGTTAAATATGAAAGTATTTCATAATGAGAACAAATTCCTCTGGGATATTAATTTTTTTTCATTATTTTTTCCACCACATGGACAGCTTTGGACTGGAGGTTAAGAACAAAAGCTGGATGCTTCTGCTGAATTTCTACATATAGAAATAATTACTTAGGGCAACATTTTAACTTATCTTTCAATTCCAGACTTGACAACCCTTTCAGATGATTAGGGGAAAGCGGACCTTTCCATTAACTTTTCTCAGGTTGTTCTGCAGACTCAGGGAGATGTTATTTATACTCTGTTCACGTATTTAATTTGATCTTTGTCATTGTGGCCAGAAACATCTGTTTTAAACAACAGAAGCTGAGATTATTAATGACTATTCTATAGGATAGAATTAATTCAGTAACAAACTGCATAGCTATAGAATCATGCAATAACTGGAGCCTTGCTGATAACATGGATAAATTGAGGGTTTCATTGTATTGAGATGTCAGTCTTGCATCTGTCATCAGTGCTTAATAATTTTTAAAGGCTTAAAAAGCCCAAGAGGTAGCCTGTCCCCATATGAAATACAAAGTTCATTTGTTCCTATCTCCTGGCTGCTATTTTTAGAAACAGCAGAAGAAACAGGCATCAGTCTAGGAACTACATTCATGTTTATAGATTAATTCTAAGAAAGGGGGAAGAAGTAAGGGAATTGTAGCCTTCTGCGGAAATTGGAATATCCTTAGTAGCATGTTCAGGTTTTGTTTTTGGTAAAAATATTCAAATTGGAAAACTCTGTGATTCTTAAAGATTTCTATTTGAGGAAACAAGCAAAGGAACTGCAAATGGACACAGAAAGGGTGTCTGAATGCAGCCTCTGTAAATGGTGACAGTAACAACAAGGAAGTGATAGGGTGCAAAATATACTGAATAAAGTAAAATTTTTTACTTCACAGTATTTACACTAGTTTTGTACTTGTAACATGAAACAATAAATACAGAAGTGATCCAAACAGCTAGATAAACCCAAATGGTGCAAACCTGGGGAGATTTTGGATGAGAAAATAGGTGGAACTGCTCTATATTTACTTGAAACCTGGTCCTTGAACTACGAGCTCTCAAAGAAAAGGAGAATGAAAGTAGGATTCCTGCAGGGAATAGCTTCATATATGAAAACTATATAGGATGAGGAAACCTCAGCTTCATGTTCTGCAGCTCAGGCCCTTGAGTTTTACAGCTTTAGCTCTGACTTCAAATACAGGATGCAAAGTCAAGAGCATGGCTCTGCCAGTCTGTGTACTGGGCTGAGCAGCACATCTCCTAATCACATGGTAGTTACATGAAGGAAAGCCTTGAAAATCAAATAAATATTAGCAACCTATTTTACCAGTTGCTCTCCCCCTGTCTCCATTTTATAGTCATCCTGATTTTCCCAGATTTCACAACTGGGCTCTGATGGCTCTTTTTAGTCTACCTAAATCCAGCAATTGATAAAAGTTTTCTTCCTGTCTATATCAGAGGAAAAAAAATGCAGATGTTTTCCACGTTGAGACCCTCCTCTCCATAGCTGATTTCATGTCTTTGGTGAAAAACAACTATTGGCTGTACTTTCTGTGTAAACACTAGCATCTAAATTTGTATAAGGAGATGATGTAAACAAGGTACTTGGACTCTCTCTTTTTCTAGACTGTATGGCAAAAACAGAGTGTTCTCTCATATCTGTTGGCCACTAATAATCCCAAGTAATGCTTTGTAAAAAAAAAAAAAAAAAAAAAAAATCTAATGCATGTAATATAATAGGAGAGGAGGATGTATTTATGTAAATTAACTAAAACATCCTTGAGAATTAATGTATTAAAGTGGTTAGAAAAGCTAGGAGAGGATAGTAGGCATGGAGATCTCCTCTTGTTTGTCAGCAGAGACTGTTAAATAGTTGAAGCTGCTGTAGCATTGCACATGCTAAATAGATGCAAAATAATTTTCAGGACTAGAAAATCACCTGATAGCAATAACTCCAGAGTAATATGTTTTATATGTATTTAACTCGTTGTATGTGTAAATACTGTTACTTAATACTTGTATCTGTGGTTGTATGTGAATGCATAGCAAAAAAAATATGAAAATTATTTTACTTCTTAGCATTTTCATGGGCAATCTCTTGCAACAACTTTCTCTGTTCTCTTTGAAATTAATGAGTATTAGGGACCTGAATTTCTTTAAAGATCTGGCTTTTGTGTCCAAAGTTAACAAAAAATGTTAAGAGAATGGATTGTCAGCTCAATTTTTTGTTTAAATTTATAGAAGCAGTCTGTGAAAGCAGTGGAAATCCTGCTCTGTATTACCTATGTCATACTGAGTACAGTATTAGGGCAGCGAGTAGTTTTTTTATTTTTAGCATATACACTAAGGAGACCAGATGCCATTTAGGCTAGATAACTTGGCTTAAATTTTGAGAAAAGCAATTGCTGTTGACAATAATAGTGGCTAGTCAGAATTCTTTTATTTGTCATTATAGCAGTAGGGTTTGTCAAGATCCAGATCTTGAGGTGAGTACAGATCCTGGCTGAGAAACAGGAGAGAATGCAAGAGCCTGAGAACTCCCATACAGAAAGAGTAGAGCCCCTTTATCCTAATGGTGTAACTTCAGAGGCTCTGTAAATTGGCTGTGACAAGGTATAGCTCTTCTAAAAGAGCTCTCAGAATTAAAAAAAAAACAACTCTTAGGTGAACGTTTGTTTTGTAATGTTTGCCTCACAGTTAATGGTATCTTGGTCTCATTCTACTCAATGAGATTTTCCTTAACTAATAGTTTTTCCAGATCAACTATGTGCATAAATCAGTATTTCCTTTTCTTCCTATATATACTACACTTTCCTTTCTGCTGGAGTATTTTCACTGTAAACAGAAACAATTTACCTTGGCCCTGGAATTAACAGTAATTTGGATCTCCTCAGTTTACCATT
>NW_010319808.1:0-12395 GCF_000700745.2 Antrostomus carolinensis
GCCTTATAATAAAGGCTGGGAAACAGTGGCAATATTGAACTTCCAAATCTGGGCAAAAGCTGTCAGGAACCCATAGTCAGAGCTGTCAAAATGAAGGGATGTGCCAAGTATCCACTTGCCCAGTGTCTGAACTGGCATATTGTGCCCTATTTGGAGCAGCACACTTTTAGGATGCATATCTCAGATCCAAAATAAAATGCAAAAATAATCACTAGGAAAGCTGGATGATGACACAATCATTAGGGAAAACTGTAAATAACAAAGGCACAGGTTAACGACTATGAAATTATCTGCATCACAAACAAAAGGTCCTATGTCTAGAATCACAGAATAAATGTCAGTTGATCAGAGAAACTACTTATTCTGGAAAGTAGTGATTTTGAAAAGAATTTGGGGTTCATGATGAATAATCAGCTATATAAACCATCATGTCCTGTGCCAAATGGACTAAAACAGTTCTAGTATCTGCAAAAAAAAAAAAAAAAAAAAAAAAAAAAAAAGAGAGAGACTCTCACGTAGGACTAAGCAAGTCTTATTCCTCTACTACAAGCAACAGGAGCATTTATGTACATCAAGAGAAGTGTATGAAGGAGTGTAATGGTTTGGGTGGGCTCACCCTTTTGGCTTGCACCTTGCAGCCAAGCACAGCCTGCTCTCTCACCCTCCTCCCCACCTCACCCAGGGATTAGGGGAGAGAATTGGAAGGAAAAGGGCAAGGAAACTCATGGGTTCAGATAAAAACTATTTATTAATCAAAATAAAACAATAACAACACTAATAACAGAATATAGAAACGAGTGATGCACAGTGCAATTGCTCACCACCCGCTGACCCATGCCCAGCCTGTGCCAGCCAGCGATCCCGGAGCAGAGACAGTCCTGAAACCCCGGAAGAGTGAGCCCAAGCGATCCCTGAGAGAACACCCCTGATTTCCAGTCAACCCTGGTTAATATTCTGACATGACGTGACATGATATGGAATATCTCATTGGCACATGCTAATGCCAGTTTTGGGTTTTGCTATTCACTGCACTTCTCCCTCCAAGTACTAATGCAGCTGTGAAGCAGCCAAACACGGTGGCCTTGAGTTCCAGCAGCAACTACTAACATTAGTACTTTTATCATCATTCCTCTCATAACAAGTCCTACACTGAAACTAAAACACAGCTATTCTAATCACTAAAAAGAAAATTAACTCTAGCCTAGCAAAAACCAGGACAGTATCGACCCCTTATTCCATATGATTTACGTCATGCTCAGGTTTTTTTATTTGTGTATACACACACACACACACACATATACATACAAATATCACTCCCTTAGTTTATGGACCATTTTCTTCAAAATTCCTTTTGAGTTCATTTAGTCCACTACCTTGGGTTCTGTCTGTAATGACAGTCTTTCAAGGCAGGAGAGATGATGTGGAATTTGCACAGTCAATAGAGTGGGTGACACTGGACACAGCAGGAGGATGGTAGTCTCTGTTGCATGCTGTATCTGGAGTGCACAGTTTGTGTATGTGGTGTGGTCCACACCCAGGAAGATTAAGATGATAATTTATCACATGGCTTCTGTCTTTCAAACAGGCCAGTCCAAAAGTGCACTTTCCCATAATCTAATTTTCTTTTATTTTATAGTTGGTAACAGGAGAGTACATAGAAAGATCTGTATTCAGAGTTGGTTCCAGTCCAATTTACAATAAAAAGATATTGTAAAGCAAAGTATAGTCTTGCTCTAAGTAAAACTCTACTGTATGTTCTTCAAAAAGGCACACAAGGGAAGGAATAAAATTGCTTCATCAAGCAGAAAGATTCAAAAGCTTAACAACTAGCTAATGGTAATCATTCCTGGATTTCCAAATACAAGGTCAAATCCAAATTTAGCCTTTCAATCTTCTTCAGAAACTCTATGAATTCCAATCCTCCCTTAGTAAAACACCAAACTGAATGCTCCAGATTAGTGTCAGTACCACAACACTCTAATTTGTTAGAAAAGCAGGGAATTTATAAATTATAACAAGGAGCCACAGAATGTTGGCAATAATTCTCTAGGGAGGCAAAACTAGTTTGTCTTGGGAGGTAAAACAGGATCCCCTGTTCCCGCTTTCATTAACTTCCTTCAGGAGTGTCATTTGCATGCCAGATGCCAACTTCAGAGTCAAAGGTATTTGGTTTTCCTTTCCACATTAGATTAGCAATTTTTCCTCATCATCCTACACACAGTGAAGCACAAGTACATCTAGCAACTTTTTAATTAATTTACTGTATTTTGAGATACCTACAAGGTTCATTTAGTATCCACATTCTCTTCTTGTACCACACTACAGTTACAATCTTTGATCTTTACTACAGTACTGGAGTTGTTACAAGGAGTTGGTTCAGAGCATGCAGCATAAGTATCCTTCGAGTCTTTTTAAACTGATCTTCAAACCATGCCTATGTCTACAGTTTCGAGCACTGGAATTGATGCTCCCTTCAAACAAGCTCACTCCTAGTCCTGTGTTCCTTGAATGAATACAATAAAAACAGTGATGTATGATTTTATCCCATCCATCTTGTTTTGTTTTATTCATGTTATTTCTATGATTTTATTTCTTCCTTTCAAAGTTCAAAAATTATTTTAATAATTGTAAATTACGATGGGAGAAAAGTAGGAATTTGACACAATTTACATCCCAGAAATTTTTCCCAGTTGAGATGATCAGTAGTCAATATATACACTACAGAAGCTGTACTGCATATAGAAACTAATTAAACCATCAACACAGAATTAAGTTCACAATGAAATAACAAGAAACATAGACGTAAAAAATCAAAACAAGAGAAACAGAACAGTATTTAATAAAGTATTGAACTTCCAAATCTGGGCAATGATTTTTCAACTCAGAGATAACTGTCCTGCCATGTATATTGCAGTTCAGAAGTCTGGTATATCAGAGGCCAAATGAAGACACTGAAGCATGGACACCACAGTCAGTTGCTCTGATTGGAAACTGCCAGAGGCAGAAACCTGGAAATACTTGGAGAAAGCAAATGAGGCAGGGAGATATAGCAGGGACATGGACTAAAAAATGCAGGGATGATCGATAGACTTTATACGCTATAGTATATATAGGAATTGCCTAGGGTGACCTTATGTATTCCTGAACCCCAAAACATTGTTCCTACGGGCAAATAAGCTGCATGGTGGTATGCATCTTGTGGAGGTCACTTTAAAGCATATAGTGCCCCAGTTTTTTATAAACTGGGAATGGACCTTCCTTTCCCTAACAGCTGAGTTGCTCCAGAGCTAGTACAGAGAATGCTCCTCAAGCAAACAGCCCTGGCCTCAGGCCTGGGTTTGTTTCTATACAAGCTGCCATTGCAAATAACTCAACAAGGATCCAGGGAGATGGTAGGATGGGAAACCAGAGCAGAAACCTGGAGCTGAATTAAAACTAGAACTTGGGCACTAGTAAGTGGAAGAAATGTGGCTAGCCAAGAAGACTGAGTCCAGGAATGGACACAACTTAGGCAACAGTCAAGGAAAGAGAATAAAGCTAGCGGATGACTGTAATTCTGGAACAATGGATTACAACTGTGGATAAAGGTCATACGTGAGAACACGCAAGTCACTTAAAACAGACTGTCACGTGGCTAATAATTGCATATTTGGTATATTCTGGGTATCTAAATGTCCTATCTTGACATCTGCAGAAGTGCCAAATTCCCACAGCTGCAACTGAAATTAATGGGAGTTATGCTCTAAGCATACTAAGCGATCACGTAAGTCTGAAAAATAAGACTAGACATTCAAATTAGGTTCCTACAATGAGTTTCATCTTTTTAATTTCAAATTTCTATATTCTCTCTTTGTATTTCTATAAAAATGAAGTTAACAGTGCTACCACATTCTGCAAGCACATTGTGGAAACGTAAGTATTTTTTAAAGCACTCATATTTTAGTTATGAACATCATTTAGAAGCTCAGAAATAAATTACTAATAAAAATGCCATGATTGAGTAGTTTGCATGTATGTATTTGGGAGGAAAAAGAGATGCCAGAAATATTAGAGAAAATATTACACATATGCTCAATCAGTACTGTCCATCTTGCACCTTGAACAAGGAATGCACTTTGCAGCTGCATAAAGGAACATAATGGGCAGGTATATCATACAGTCATATAGTTCAGGTTATGTCACTTCTGTTAAGTTGCTCAGGTAACACTACTGACATTTCCCAACTTCTGAATACTAAATAGTTACAGTCCGAGTCTTCTTTTAATGTAATTTCTGGGGCGTGTCTGCACAAAACGTTCATATTACACAGTGCTGCTTCCTCATGATAAATGCTACCAGTTACTTCAAGAAAGGATCTCCTCGCATCCACCCCAATACAGAGATATACCCCTCCAAAGCACTTCTAACTTCCATCATTTCCCGTGATACACTACAATTCTAAAAAATAAAGTATTCAAGGAGACATTGCCAATAGCAGTGAAGATTCAGAACACTGAATAACAAGAAACACAAAACTTGGCTGGAAGAGAAAATAAGGCACACTGCTATGCATAACACCACACTTCTGGAGGGACTAGGAATCTTTTTTGAATCTATTAAACTGTAGGAATAAAAATATAATTAATTATGCATTTCTGAATGGGTCATACAGGCAATAATCAAATAACTTGTTACTTTTCATGTCTTTAATTGTTAGGAATTAGTGGGGTTAGATATCCAGTTAGAAAGATAGAACCTGTTTTTCACCAATGAACTGTCTGCAGAGAAAAAAAATATACAAAGGACTAAGTATTTCATTTTACAAGCTGCCCGAAACA
The DNA here is from genome assembly GCF_000700745.2 of Antrostomus carolinensis. NCBI lineage: Eukaryota > Metazoa > Chordata > Aves > Caprimulgiformes > Caprimulgidae > Antrostomus > Antrostomus carolinensis. The sequence continues at coordinate 4,818 of NW_010319808.1, forward strand.
AAACAAACAGAAAAAACAACCCGCCACATGTTTATCACATGAAGATAATATCCCATAGGAGAAATTTTCTTCCACCATCTACCCCTACACACAACTTCATACAAATATCCCTTATGAAGAAAGTGGTATAGTTCTGCACAAAAGCAGAAATGAGAAGCAAAAAAAGTAAAACAGACAGATATACTGATATGGCATTGGCTCTTCCATGAAAGACTGAATTAGCACAGCTTTAGGGAAATCTTAAAGACTCTACCATACAGTGCATCAGAAATGTCAGAGAATACCAGTGACAGAAGTAAGTGGAAGCAGGGTAATTTTTGTTAGCAGGTAGAATTTCAGAAATGACTGCATGACTAGTACTCAATATCAGGAGTATTAGTAGCAGCAGTAGCACAGCATTAGTGTATAGCAGCAGACAATCTCAGTCAGATCAGTAGCATTTTCATCATGGGTGGAGTTCAACTTGAACTACCACATGGCAACCAAGCTAAAGAACTGTATTGCGCTCAGATTCTGCAATGTAATATTTGCACAGTAAATGGTTTTCAGTACTTGCTCACATCTACTTAGCATGCAGCTTGCTATTTGCTTCTTGGTACCCTTCATTTGACCTCTTAGGCATAATTGTGATCACTCTAATCAACAAACATAAAAAGCACTTTCAACACCTTAATACGCACTTGCAGACATTAGGCAGAGAGTTTAGCTAGCAAGCACACAGTATGGTCCTTTAGGAACAAAGCCTTAATATTGAAACACAGGAATTATTAATCAGTTTTAAATTTAAAAAAATGAATGCTAAATGATAAAAAACTACCAGAAATAACACAGCTTACTTCATTATTTAAACCCTTTCTCTAATTGCATTCAGTGTAGCAACCATATATTGGGAACTGAATTTCTTCTGCAAGATCAATTCAGAACAACTAAATATTTGACTGGAGAAGATCTAGACTTTATTTAGGAATTACTTGCAATGTATACCAGATGCATTTTCATAAGAATCAAATAAAAGTTCATTAATCAAAAGTATATGTATGCTTAACACTAACCAGAAAAAAACAGACATTAATTCAGATGAGATCTCAGCATTTAATGGTGTATTTGGTCAATGGATACTTGGGGAAGGGGGGACAGTTGCACTGCCTAATTTTATGTACTTAAATTAGGAACACAGTTTAGCAAGCTAGCCTCCAAAGTTCAAGTATATATTTCTCCAACACAAAAAGGCTCCCACAGAGGACTATACAAAAAAAAACTAGATGGGCACAGATTGTTATTCCTTATGCTGATTTCCACAAGTTTGCCTTTAATACAGGCAAGCTTCTGAATACCCACTACAGAGGCTCTAAATCATCCATGCAGATGTCTGGATTCCTTAAAGTGATGTTACACCATATTGCTCACTCAAGTCTTGTGCAGGTTCCTCTTTCCATCAGTAGGCTTTTTTCTGATCTATCAGCTGCTACATAGCTGGGTCTGCTTGAAGTTTGACTAGAAACTGATATTGTCTTCACTGCTTTGGGCATGGTTCATGAACAGAAAGCAGAAAACAGTGCTAGGAGGTCTACTATGTGAGCTATTGTTAGGTAGAAAATGAACAGAATCAATAACCATTAGCCCTAAGGGGCATATATAGCTAAAAATCAACTATAGTGGTAGCTTGGATGTCTTTTATAGTTAGGTTGTTTAATGTGCTGCAAGATATTGATGTCTAAGTTTTGACCCAGGGAACACACTTTGAATATATATATAACAGATGACGTGAATACCTTTTTCTCACTCTTAGCAAATACCTTTCTCACTCTTATTAACAAAATAAGAATATTGTTATTATGGAAGGATTATTACAAGGACTCATATAATACAAAGTTTTCATTACAGAGGGCAATCAAAGATCTCTCCTCTGTGGTTTCCTCCTTCTGTCTGTCATGAATGTCAAGCATTTCAGAGTCATAATGAAAACCTACAATATCCTGTAGAAAAGGCAGCTAGTGTGTTAATCACACCACATCCTTCGCTCAGTGCCTCTTGATCCTTTCAGAGATATCATTCAATTACTTTTCTTTTTTTTTTTTTAAGGAAAGGCATTGTTGTGACTGTTGCTGGAATAATGTTGAGGGAAGAGTACCTGAACTCAAAAGCCATTCTTCCAGTTGAAAAGGAGGCAGCCGGTACACCGTATCTAGGTAACTAAGAATGCATGAATGTTAATTTCAATTATTTCCTAATTTTGGGTAACATAAAACCTACTGCTTTAAAGCAAACTGTCACTGTAATCTCCTCCTTGTTTCTACCTAAAAATGTTACTACCTGAATCCCTTCTGTTTAGTCATTATTTTTACATTCCCATCATATATAAAGTACTTATGATAAGCTTCAGATACAACATTTCCTTGCAGACAAGCAGAACAACTGTGTAATTTTTTTTTATAAAAGTATACTGAAATCACTTTTAAGCTTCTCAAAAATTTATCTTACAGCTGTCTCATATCTGGACCTTCAATTAAAATTGGTCTTGCACTTTGGTAAATAATTTTAATGATGATAAGGTGCTTTAATTTTTCCAGTATGTTCCTTGGGAACTTTTTTTTTTTCTGCACAAGAACAGAGATGGGGTGAAGGGAGCAACATGATTATATTTAAATAATTGTTTGTATAAAATACTGTTAATGGTTACAGAAGTATGACAAAGGGGATTTTCTGAATAATGAAGTTACTCAATTAAAAATAAGTTAATGTGCTGGATTAGCAGGGTGTTGGGAAAAGACTGAAACAGTTACCTGGCAATTGATCAAGGAGCCTTGTCTTATAGAACAATACTAGCATAAAAATAGCTCATAAATCTGTAAGGCTGATTACCAAAACTGTTGTGGGAGCTTTATTTTTTTTTAGAAGAATATTGAATTAATGAGAAATAATACAAAGGGGGAGTTTAATTATTCTGAACAGAACAATTTTCTACCCTATCCTCTCAGGACGGGTATGATTATGTAGGTCACATCTAAAATGGCTTTTATGCATATTTCATTAAAAGCCACATCTTTTCATGAAGGATAGTAAGCAATAAGCCCTCTTCAGATAGTACTTTCTCTGTAGTGCCTGAAATGAAAGTTGTTTCCTTTGTGGTTATGGAGCTGTTAAGATGAGCAGTCAGTAAATATAGAAGCAGACATATCTTATTTTTAGTTTACTGTTTTCATATAATAAATTGTTTTCTTTCTCACTCTCTCCAAACCCCCAAAATAATTTTGAATGTATAGCAATAAGACATTGGCCAGGATTCCTAGTCTGCTTGTACTTCTAGAGGGTTACTATCAATTTGATAAGAATACTCAATAAGCATTTTCATGTTCATCCAAACAATGAGATTTGGGTTCTGAGTTGATTTGAGATTTTCAATGAAATTTTACAAATGCAAAAGAAACTAAAGAACATCTATAATGAAATTATTGATCAAAGATATTGAGTTTTCTTAGTTGGCACCCACTTTTACTATTCTCAGACAGGAAAGATTTTTACATCCCATTTTAGTGTTTTTCTGCTTTAATTTTTAATTGGATTACAGGGGGTTTTTTTCACTGTAATAAAACATTCCTCACCAGATTTACACACGTAAATGCTTTCAGTGAAATATGTGCACAGTCTTTTAAACATCATTGTCACATTTTCTTAGCTGTAAGAGTGAGATTTAGTGTATTTGATGTACTTAAAATAAATGTTGGAAACGTTTGGTCCATTAAGCATCAGAAAGACTAATTACAATTTAAATTGTCATTTTCTGCTTAATCTTAGAAAGATAATGTGCATTGTGCAAGATCAGATGTTTTATCAGGTACTGTCATACACAATACTAAAACTTGGAGATCTCAGCTCAGTAACTGAATGTGTATAAAGCCCTAGTTTATACACCATATTCTACTGGTGAATGAACTGAACTGTACTTCATAACATATCTTCTGAAGATCTATGTTTTGACTTACTATACTACCCACCATATTCTACTGGTGAATGAACGGAACTGTACTTCATAACATATCTTCTGAACTGAAGATCTATGTTTTGACTTACTATACTACCATGTCCACTTAGAGAAATTGCTTGTAATATTTAAATTTATGAGAGATAAATTCCTGGATACTCCTATCCTCCTGCTTTCATATAAACTCAAGCCTATATATAAATAACCATAAAGATAAAACTGTGTTCTTCTTAAATTATGAAAACATAATTTCTGTCACATTTTGGTATACGTGTTAGCTGTGGTACTTTTGTGTCTGAATTGTTCGATGCAGCTTCTGAAGTATTCTTCCAAAGTTCAAATAATGTCAAAATTAATTCCATGGCTATTTCCATAGCTGAGCTATTTTAATCTTCAATGAACACTAGTTTAAAGAAAAGGTAGTTGGGGTTCAATTGTTAACTAGACATTAGGAAAGAAGGACAGCATGCAAGGGATATGGTTTAGCTAATCAGAGACATTATTAATTCATCTGGGATCTACTCAGCACTGCCTCATGCAGCACAGATCATGGTTTATTACTTGATTGTTTCCCTTGGTTAGAGAATTGTCATCAGTCCCTTTACCCACTGCTGAGACTGCACAGCCCTCCCCTTGCAACTTTTTACCCAGTTCCTTCCTTAATGTACTGACTCTACTTATAATCCTCTTTAATGCCATTGTACTCTGGTTTATTAAAGCTCCAGATCCCTTTGGACCAACCTGTGTCAGCAATCTTTTACCTGATGAACTTTGGCATTCTGAACTGTCTTCTCACCAGACAAGACAGTGATTTGGTTTGTGTGAAGTTACCAATCTGCACTAAACTGGACATTGAGAGGAAAAGCTTCCCATTCTCCAGAGAGGCTAGCACACTTGCAGCTGACAAAAAACCCAGACACATAAGGAGGAAAGATGGAAGCTACACTCTTAGTGTGGGATAGATCTCAAGTTAGAGTGCGTACAGATTTTGTATGTGCTTCATCTTGTGTGCAGAAACTTACTGCCTATATCACCAATGTTATTCTGCCTCCGCACACTCCCAAAACCTGTCAACTCGGAGAAAAAAAACAGAGAGAACGTTCCTTACCTACCCCTTACATCAATGACCTTTATCTTCTTCCTACAGCTGCATGCTAAAATCTTCATATCTCTGGAAGTGTAAGAGTCCCTGGGACTAGCTCCCAAGCAAAAGGTGGCATCTTCAAAAGGACCATGGCATCCTCCCACAGGAATACACAGGGTAAGGACTGGGAGGGTCTACAGTTCAGTGTAATACAACCAAGTGACTTTGGATTCACCACTTCTCCTGATCCATTTTTTCCCATAGCAATTCATATTTCTTAGTAAATCCCATACTAGCATAGCCCTGCAGTGATTCATATACAAAACTGCTGGAACAGATAAGAAATATGAACTGCTTCAGAGTTACAAGTGATTAATAAGCTAAAGCTTGGATATTCTAAGACCATTAAACATCTACAAGATAGTAAAAATTTATATGGATTTTTACGTGTCTGCTAACACAAAGAATCTAATACTATACGTGTAAGTTTGTGTGCTTAACTTTCCATTTTGCTTGTGATGCTTCTTTTTGCTTAGTTTTCATATGCTGTCTGTATTTAGGGTATTCCATCTGGCACAGAAATTACTCCTAGTCTGCACGAGACAATATGCCATTTAGACACCATAGAAAATACAAATAAGGAGCTTTCATTTAATCTCTTATTTAATTTGCAATGATCTAGAAAACTGTGGTCTGAGAGAGTACCATACCAAATCCAACATATAAAATCAGAAAAAGAGTGCAGAGAGCACACCTGCTACATCAACTAGATTGTGCCTGACCTCACCCACATATACACTGGGACTGGACACAGGGCTCATAGGAAATTAATATTTTTCCAGCAATTACTCCTCTGAAATGAATAGAATAAGCAAAATGATAACCAAGATCTGTGCCAGTTTTTAACTGGCAAAAACTATCCTCAAGTTCTTATAAACAGTTAGACTCTCTCTCAGTGTTCCCAAAATATTAGCTTGATAGCTGTTAGTCTGCGCCTAGGAGAGAAACCACAAAACTGCACTAGCTCTTATATATACAATTAAAAGTAAGAATTGAGTAAACTTCACATTAGTCTGCGCCTAGGAGAGAAACCACAAGACAAAACTGCACTAGCTCTTATATAGACAATTAAAAGTAAGAATTGAGTAAACTTCACATTGCCCAAGTAGACACTGGTAAATTCCAGCTAGCTGTACTTATCCTTTGCTACACCTAACTGAGGTTCCATCTTTGACAGTTTAGTTCCCACGTATTTTATAACACTGCTTTACAATAGCAATACAGCAGGTGGGCTTCATGCAGAGCAACTGCTTCTCCAAGACATCTTCTCAAACAGCCTTTGTACCCTAAGAGACAGTCTCCATTCAATTCTGGCTATAACTCAGATGATTAAACCTAACAGGAACAACAAAAACATCAACACTAGAATATTTTCCAGTATAAGCACGACTTAATTATCACCTGAGCAATTAAAACTAACTTTTAAGATCATTGTATATTATGCTTGCAAAAAACTAATAATAATAAAAAAGCAGCCACCATATTCTAAGGGGTTGTTTTCTTCTGCCTGAAAGTTAAGTGACATTAAACACTTCTATGGTCTGTATTACAGAATAGATAGAGCTCTCTTAGCCATTTATGCATGTTATATATGGAATTTACACCAAAGAACAGTGACTTAAATGTCAGCAATAGGTGCATGCATACAAGCAAACCAAGACTCTTGGGAACAGCATACTATAAATTAATGAAAGGTAACTATCAAAAGGTTCCTAAATTTCAAGTCATCTCACTACCTGTAATTATTAAATACCTTATCTGTAAAAAAGAACTATGTGCAAGAGGGTTATGTCACAATACAGCAAGTCTTTGCTGATTAAGAGTTGATTAGAAATACTATAAATACAATTGCTATGGGAATATTTATGTTTTCAGTTTTAGTTAGTTGAAACTCAAAATGTATAACATAATTCAAAATAATACAAATTTAGTAGCATGTGCTTTTAGGATGTGCTTAAGGTTGGGCCTTTTGAGCCTAAGCAGGTAGTGAGAAGTTAAGAAAATTTTAAGTAATTGTTTTGGATTTGTTTTGTTTTCTGTATTGCTTTGTCACTCAATATTTTTGTTTTAGTCATTTTCCCCCTCTTTATAGCTCTCTTCACAGTCCCTTCCCTTCTTTTACCTTCATTCCCCTTCCACTGCTACATGTATAATTAATAAATATCTGCAGTGTAAACATTTTCTAAGCTACTACTCCAAACTTTTTTAAAAAAAGGTCCTGACCAGGTCAGGAAGGAAATAGGAAATATTTCCTTCTAAGTGATGTTCTCTTAATTACCAAACATCATTTTTCTTCACAAAGATTGAAAACTGTTTACCAAAACCATGAAAACTGTTCTGTTTGGTCTTCTCTGTGTGTAAGTTCTATACATACAAAAATAAATTAATATAAACAATTTAATATGCAACTTTTCATTCAACCTTATATTATAATAATAGAATATATATAAAA
>NW_010319809.1:0-19579 GCF_000700745.2 Antrostomus carolinensis
AGGAGCTTTAAAGGTCCCTTCCAAACCAAACCAGTCCATAATCTAGTTCTAAGCCCCCTGTCATCAGCAGGGACACCTTCCACTAGACCAGGTTGCTCAAAGCCTCATCCAACCTGGCCACAAACACTTCCAGGGGAGCAGCCACAGCTTCTCTGCCCAACCTGGGACACTGGCTCACCACCCTCACACCAAACAATTTCTTCCTCACATCTCAGCTCCATCTCCCCTCTGCCACTTTCAAGCCATCACCCCTTGTTCTGTCACTCCCTGCCCTTGGCCAAAGTCCCTCCCCAGCCTTCCTGGAGCCCCTTCAGGTACTGGGAGGCCACTAGAAGGTTTCCTTGGAGCCTATATAACCAGGTATATCCAGCTTTGAGCACCTCCAGGGTCTCAGGGTGACAATAGTGATGCAGCACGTAATGTTCTCTATGGAGTGGAAATGCTGCAAGAGGAGGGAGGAGCACGGACAGCAAAGCATTTTACCCCAGTGGGAAAACTTTCAGGAGGAGGAGGAGGAGGAGGAGGTTGACACCTTTCCCCTGGAAAGAAAAGCAAAGCAAAACACAGGAGTGCCAGAGCCTCCTGAACACCCGAGTTAGGACAATGCCTTTTTCTGTCTTCACCTCAGCCGGCGCAACGTCCTCTAGTACGTTGAGGACCATCCAGAGGGAGATGGAAACCTGCCACCCATTGAGTCACCGGCACCACCTCCCACATCACTTTCCAATATGCCTCTCTCTTAATTAACCAATAAATTCACAAGAGGGTTTTTTTTTTTTCTTGTCATCCCAGGGGCTGTTCCAACAACCTCACCATTGGGAACGTTTCAATTGTGTGTCTGTGTAGTCACCGGTTCTGCCAGCTTCTGCTGGAGCTTGGGGCAAGGAGAAGGAGCTCAGCCAAAACCACAGAAAAGCTTTAGTGAAAAAGAATATTTTGCTCTGAGTAGGAGCAAATTGGTGGATTCCATTTGAGGTGATATTAACTGCTTTCTGCACACGGTGGATTTGAAGGCACAGTGCCTCAGCCCTGGAAAAAAGGAGGGTTTTTTTAGAGTAAAAAAAGCTGCAAAGCCCATGGTAGACAAATACTGCACTGTGCTGAGCTCAGAGTACTTCCTGCCTCATTGACTGTGTCCAAGTTGTCTCAGGAGATGTTTTGAGGTTTGTACCTTGAATAGAGACAGAATCATCACAGAATTAAAATGGTTTAGGTTGTGAAGGACCTTTCAAGGTCATCTAGTCCAACCTCCCCTGCAGTGAGAAGGGAGATCTTCAACTAGATCAGGTTGATCCAGCCTGGCTTTGAATGTTTCCAAGGATGGGACATGTACCACCTACTTGGGCAACCCGCACCAGTGTTTCACCACCCCCAGTGTAAAAAAAATTCCTCCTTCTATCTAGTCTAAATTTCCCCTCTTTTAACTTAAAAACATCACCCCTTGTCCTATCACTTCAGGTCCTATTAAAGTTTGCCCCCATCATTCTTATAGACCCCCTTTAAATATTGAAAGGCCACTAGAAGGTCTCCCCGGAGCCTTCTCTTCTCCAGGCTGAACAACCCCAACTCTCTCAGCCTGTCCTCATAGGAGAGATGTTCCATCCCTCTGATCAGACTCAGGCTGGTGCCTCTCTCCACCCCTGACTCTTGCTGCCTGATGATCAAAGCTCAAGCAAGCTCCACATTTCAAGGATCTTTCTCTACCCTACCAAAAAGACATTCAGTGCTTTGAGTTGTTGGAACTTGGCTGTGGTGCAAGTAGTTAGAGGTTCCTACCATATGACAGTGGAGATTGATAGCAGTTTGTCTCACTAACTGCAGTCACCGGGACTGGATTAAGCAGCAAAGAAGGTGTCCAAATGGCATGAGAACTTTAGAGTTGATGCTGGAGGGTGCAAGCACTGTGGTAGGGAGGGAATTGTACCTGTAGTTACAAAGTCTTTATGTGGTGAAGGGTCTGGAGTACAAGTCTGATGAAGAACAGCTGAGGGAACTGTGGTTGTTGAGGCTGGAGAAAAGGAGGCTGAGGGGAGACCTCCTGGCTCTGTCCAAGTACCTGAAAGGAGGGTGGAGAGAGGTGGGGATGGGTCTGTTCAACCAAAGACCAAGGGACAGGACAAGAGCAAACAGCCTCAAGTTGCACCAGGGGAGGTTGAGATTGGATGTGTGGAAGGATTTCTTCACTAAAGGGTTCTCAGGAACTGTAACAGGCTACCTTGGCAAGTAGCCATCCTGGAGGGATTTAAAAGCCAGGCAAAGGAGGTGCTCAGAGATCTGGTTCAGTAGTGGACAGGTATGGTTGGACTCAATGATCTCAAAAGTCTTTTCCAACCAAACAATTCTATGATTCTGTGATCACAAGGAAGAGGAGACAGCATCAAGAGAAGATTTTCTTCAGCATATCTGGCTGCTTGATAGATGTCCCTATGCAGAGATGGGCTGAAATGTGGTGCTGCTCCTGTGTGCATGCTCTGGCACTCACCTGGAGAAGGTTTGCAGACTGAATTCCCAGGCACAGGTCCCTTGGAAACTGCAGGAGAATGGGTGTTCCTTGGTAAAGAAGGGGCTGTGGGTGTTAGATTATGTGAATAAGGTCTCATGTCCACAAACTCAAAGGAGAACCCAGGTCAAGTCAACCTTTGAGCTGTCTCGGGGACCAGTTGACCTCAGGATGAGGTAACACATAGGCTGACCATGAGGAAAAGGTTCTTGAGGCAGAGGGTGGTGGAGCACTGGAACAGGCTCCCCAGGGAGGTGCTCATGGCACCAAGCCTGACAAGATTCCAGCAGCATTTGGCCAAGGCCCTCAGGGACATGGTGTGAATGTTGGGATTGTCCTGTGCAGGGACAGGAGTTGGGCTCCATCATCCTGGTGGGTCCCTTCCAACTCACAATGTTCTATGATTCTATGAACACCCATCATAATAAGCCAAGGTGAGGTGGTCTCCAGAGCCACTCACAGACCAAGGGGATGCAGAGGAAGGACATTTCAGAATTGCATCAGACTTCTTTTGGTAAATTTAGGGTATAATATGACTTTTAAGGGAGAAACCAAATGTGGGCAAGGTGGTGGCATCTTCTCCTCATCAGGCAGATGCTCCAGGCCCCTCATCATCTTTGTGGCCTCCATTGGACTCTCTCCAGAAGTTCCCTGTCCCTCTTGACCTGGGGAGCCCAGAACTGGACAATGCCAGATGGTTGGACCAGGATTGCAAACAGATAGTGTATCAGGTTCCTGGCACCCATGTGTCTCTTCTGCCGTGATTAGAGGAGTCAGATAATGAATTTTCACTCCTTTTACCCCCTGTATTGATATGCAGACCAGGCTCTCCAGGAGACAACCTTGATGATTCTTCACACACTTGTTGCATTCTTCCCTGGGATCTTCTTCAACATTATACCTTTCCTTAACGTGTGTCCAAAGCTGGTTTTTGATTTCTAAGTTACCTCCAGTAATTATTCCACAGGAGTGTGGGCTAAAAAGATCTGGAAGTGCTGCATGAAGGTGGAGTGAAGACCTGAAACCCTGGTGCTAAACAGTTTCTGCAGTGAGATGCCAGACACTCCCCGAAGAGGACAGCATGGCCTTCCCATCCCCTCTCTTCTTACAATTTTATTTCATCTGAAGGCATTTATAGTAGGAACATTTCTTTTTATAAACTCTTCCATCAGCCAAATATGCCTCTGCGGGGCATGTTGACACATCAAATTAAACTGTGGTTTGGGTGGCAACCGCCATGGGCCTGAGGATGTGAAGATGCAAGTGGGAACATTGGAGAAGGGAAGGAGGAAGGTTCCTCATGGTGAAAAACCTGTGGTTGAGAGCTGGCTCTCAGCAAAACCTCCTTCATCAAAGCTGAGCCATCCTTGCTGCTGAGCGAGGCGCTGGGATCCTTGCAGTCTGCACGTCTGCCTTGTCCCTTGGGCAAGGTCAGGAGGGCGGTGGGGACATTCAGAGGTGACCCCGTGCTTCAGCCCACGTCTCATCCTGCACTGACTTGCTTTTGTGGGTGTTCTGAGGCATTTGCTCGCTTCTCTCCTCTTCCTCCACTATTTTTCATGTCTTTTTGCTTCCCTGTTCTGGCTGGAAACACTGAAATCCACGCCAGGAAAGGCTGGATGGCATCTTGTGACTGGCTGGCCCAACCCTGTGAGATTCCCTCTTCCATCCAAGAGCTTGTCCTACTTTCAGGCCAGCCTGGGGAGATCACTCAGTGTGTGAAATACCTTCCCTCTCCCCTCCTGTCCTGGGAACTCACTTCAGCTCCCACATCTTTGCTTGTGGGGTTCCCAGTGATACTCCTTTCCTACTCCTTCCCACCTGCTTGGCATGTCAGTGATGGTGGTGAGATGTGTAGCTAGGGAAGGGAACATGCACTCTGGACACAGTGGAGACAGCAGAAGACCTTAATGGGCTAAAATCTTTTGCTGGCTGTTTTGGGTTACCTCAAGATTCAAACTTTCAGCACAACTCTGGTGTGGATTGAAGCTTCCTGAATTTCAATCAGATCATGTGCTTGATGTGAGAGATTCGTCCACCTAGGTCCTGTGTCCTGCTCCTCTTTCTCAACCTGGTTTTGCAGTTTCTTCTCTCTCCTTCAAGCCAAGGAGCAGCTTGGCTGGCACTCTGTGTGTGCTTGACTTCGGCTGCAACTTCTTGGGCTATCTTTTTGCGTGGTACACACTTGTATGTGGAGAAGGGAGGCCCCTGACCCATGGCACCACCAAGATGCTGGCATGAGGGACCATCAGATTTTGATGAACCCACTAATATCCATGCTATAGAATCAGAAAAACAGTGGCTGCAACTTCTTGGGCTATCTTCTTACATGGCACACACTTGTGTGTGGAGAAGGCAGGTCCCTGATCCATGGCAGGACCAAGATGCTGGCATGAGGGTACCTGCCATGGACCATCAGATTTTGATGAACCCGCTAATATCCATGCTATAGAATCAGAAAAACAGGTTGGTTTGCCAGCAGAAAGTTTTTAAACTCTGTGGCTGAACAGAGTGGTCTCCAAGAGTGGGACTGTGCCATGTAACCAACCTTGCCACCAACAGTCACCTCTACCCCAGGCAGATGTGACCACCTCAGGCCATCCCTAGACAAACCCAGATGTTTACTACTGAAATGGAAGATATGATCTCTGGGAAGCCTGAAACCAGTCTTTAAACAAGAACTTCTCTTAAATAGTAAGAATATTGGCAGCTGGACTTGCAGGCTACCTCTCAGAAGCAGCATGGACATGTAGAGCTGGAGCAGGGTGCACTCAGAGATTTACCCACACCATGGCTTGGCTTCCCTCCTACAGCAGGGATGTGTGAGCCAACCACTGGAAGAATACAAATTCAAAACTTGTAATGGAGATAATGTGGAAATATCTTATAAACACATCTGCTGTTCCCACCTCGCCCTTTGTTGAGACAATTTGGTTGGAGAATGAAGTTGAGGCATTGGCTTTCAGATTTGCAATCCCTTGGGACAGAAGAATGGCCCCAAACCAACGTATAGATGTCATTGTTAAGGATAAAAAATTAGCTCTGTTCTCACAGGCTTGCTGAAACCTAGACATGTCTGCAGCTGACCAATTCCTAACTGCTCTGCAAAAACAAAGAAGGAAAGGCACTGAGATCTTGTGGCTGAGAATTATGTGGAAGCTGGTGGCTCTGCCAAAAAGAAGTCTGCAGGTTAGATGTTGTAGATACCTCACTGCATTGCACCCTTGTAAGAGGAACCAAAGTGCTTCCTTCCGTGTTGATGGATGCTTTGGAGGGTCCAACAGAAAAAAAGGGATGAGGGAATAATTAGTTCCTCAAAGAGAGAAATGTAACATGATTGCTCCAAGACAAAGTAGTAGGAGGAAAAAAAACCAACAGTATGTTGAAAAGGATGTTGAGCTGACAGTGATGTCAACGGTGTTGTCCTCTACCCATCAGGAAAGGTCTCAGGAAAGAGAAAAGAAAATCTGAAATGGATTGTTAGAGTAAAGGAATCTTGCTGGACATTAATCACTTGAACCGTAACCTTTCAGAGGGGAAAAGGATCCAACTCCTGTAGCAAATGGTAGATTCATCCAATATAAAGACAAGAAAAGATCTCTGACCTCCCACATAAATCCCCCCGCCTGCTCCAGAGTTCCTGCACCATAACTCACAAGGGAGTTCATGCACGTGTTTTAGAAAGACATCCCATCTTGATTTCAAAGGGGGGAACCCACAGCAGCTTTAGGTAAGTCCTTCCTGTAGTTAATTATTGTATTGAAAGAGAAAGAAATGTGTTTTATTCCAGACTGAACTTATCTGGCTTGAGTTTCCAGCCCTTGGATCTCGTTAAGCTCTTGTCTGGTAGATTAAAGAGCCTTCTGCTGAATACAGACAAATTGGCAATCTAGAAATGAGAAGGTCCAAGGCCAAGCTCTGTTCTTTGTTAGACTTGCACAGCCCCACTATTAGGAGGAGCTCAATGCTCAGGGTTGTGGGGCACTGAGTTGGGTCACTAAGGACACCTTTTTTTGCCATCTCTTAGCTATGCCAGCTACAAGGTCTCTCCAGTTTTTGATGAGCAGGTCAAGACAGTGCCAGTGGATGTTAAAGGAGGAGAAAAAGCAAACAAAGCTTCATCCCCCCCCCCACCTTTTATTTGCTGTGAACTCAATTTGCTCAGAGGAAGACAAGAAGTGCTTGGCACCGCAGCATGTGTTTGCTTTGCAGAGCTGAGCCATGTTTTAGATCCATTGTGTTGGGTTGGACACTTAGGTACTGGAGTGGGAACACATGGAACATGCGTGGGGTCAGGCTACATGGACATCATGATTCTCACCTGGTGTGGAGACCAGTAGATCAAAACATCCCCCCAGTGATTTGGCAGTAAGAAAAGAAAAAATTATCATCTTAAAACTAATCAATAGAGACAAAAACCTGGTTAATGTGAAACAGATCAACCTGGTGCTCTTGATGGCTGCTCCTGGGCTGGGCACAGCAAGAGACATCAGAGGAGAGGCTTGACCTTGAGATGTTGTCATTTTGTGGATGCTGGACAAAACCTAGTGTTGTGGTTTCCTCCGTAGGTGGAGGACTTGGGAATAGCCTCCAGCAGCTCTAAAACTGACTCTGGAGAGAGGACAGAAAGGAGACAGATCCAGGAGGAACCTGGAAAGAAGGAGGCCAAGGATGGAGCAAAGGGCCCCAAATTGGAAGGCAAAAAAGAACAGCGGTCCCTCTCCATCCCCCTCTCCCTCCTCCTCCTGGGCTGACGTTAAGTACAGGCTTCCCCTCCCACAAAATAAAGACCTTGATGACAGGCTGCCTTCTCCAGAGTGGAGTGTCGAGTTGAAATCTGGCCCTGAGGATTTGTGGTGGCTCAGGGCAAAAGTCAAAACAAACACAAACACATTCCCCAGCGCCGACGTCGTCGATGCAACCCTGAAGAGGAACCGATGAACCAGAGTTAACAAGCAGGAGAGGTTTTTGTTTGGATGTGCCAGGAGGACATGGATGATGGGCTAGGAAGGCAACAGGAGAAATTGTGGCTTCTCTTAGAGTTGTTGGGGCAGGGGGTCCACACCATCAGCTTCTGAAGAAAATCGGTTTAGTGTCTTCTTTTCCGTTGGCGCTTTTCTTTTCCTCTTCCCTTGAAATAGTTTTTGGCCAGGCGGGTTCTGTGGTAGCCACATCTTGTGGGCTTTGCCAAGAGATGGCAGTGCTGGAGCTTGATGACCTGGGTAAGCAGGTGTCTATGCCAAATGCCTACGTGTGTCCATGCACAGCTCGAGAGGTGTCTTTAGGGTGAGGCATGAGGATGTGAGTAAAGGTTTTGTAGTGTGGCACAAATGGAGCAGAACTTAAGACAGGATGGAGTATAAAAGGTTTTTCCTTTAATAAATGGAGTGGTTGGTCAAGCATTGGCTTTGAAAGCAACTCCCAGCACCAGCTGAGGTCTCTGGATTTTTAAACTTGGAATATGTTCTTTGCCTACTGTGCTTCTCAAAGTGTTTTGCAACGAGTAGTAACACCTACCCTATTGCACAGTGGTGGAAAGAAAGGTTGGAAACCATCCCTTCACCCTACACAGAGCAAGGTCCCATCACTTTTGGATACCTGGTCCATGAGGAGAAATTGATGCTCAGAGACCCTCAGGGACAGCTCAGTGTTGTTGAGATTTGGCCAGATGTCAGGTAGGGCTGGTGGGAAACAGTTGCTTTAGAACATCACTGGAGATTTAGGTGGAAAGGAACCTGATGAGGTTCAACAAGAGCAAGTGCACAGTCCTTCACCTGGGGAGGAATAACCACATGGACCAGGACCCCAGGACTGATCCCTCTCCCTGGTCTTGGGAATCAAGGCACAAATTCATGGTGGACAGCAGATTGGCCATGAACCAGCAGTGTGTCCTTGGGGCCAAGAAGGCCAACAGTGTCCTGGGGGGCATTGAAAAGAGCGTGGCCAGGAGGTCAAGGGAGGTTCTCCTTCCCCTCTGCTCTGCCCTGGTGAGGCCACATCTGGAGTGTTGTGTCCAGTTCTGGGCTCCCCAGTTCCAGAGGGACAGGGATCTTCTGGAGAGAGTCCAGGGGAGGCCACAAAGATGATGAGGACCTGGAGCATCTGCCTGACGAGGAGAGGCTGAGAGAGCTGGGACTGTTCAGCCTGGAGAAGAGCAGCCTGAGAGGGGATCTGATCAATGTCTATCAAGATCTGAAATGTGGGGGCCAAATGGATGGGGCCGGGCTCTTCTGGGTGGTGCCCAGTGACAGGACAAGGGGCAATGGGCAGAAACTGGGACACCAGAAGCTCCAGACAAACTGAAGGAAAAACTTCTTTGCTGTGAGGGTGCTGGAGCCCTGGGACAGGCTGCCCAGCGATGTGATTGAGTCACCATCCCTGGAGGTATTTAGAAGATATGTAGATGTGGTGCTGAGGGACATGGTTTAGTGGTGGACTTGGCAATGTTATATTTTCAATTGGATTTGATGATCTTAAAAGTATTTTCCAATCAAAATTATGATTCTATGATTCACCGTCTGCTTTGTGACCTCCAGGAGAGGCTGGGTGATGGAGCAACCACCCACTGAAATGCCATGTTTCGTGGGAACTGAGTCTGTGCTCTAAATTAAAATGGTGCAAGAAGGAGACATTTCAGCTTCACTCTTCATTACAAAACAAATCATGAACTCACCTAGAAATCAGTCACTGGGAGTGTCCAGAGCTTCACCCATCTTCACCACCGTTTAGGATCTCAATGATCACAGTAAGTCACACAATTAATCCTAAGAAAACCAAACATTGTAACCAAGGTTCAGGTGGAACATTTGATTTCTCTCCGGAGCTCTTTAGGGAAGGAAAAGAGAAGCCACCTTTGAGCAGACATCTCCCCAAGCTTAGACTTTGCCAAGAGATGTGTTGAAGCACAATTTGGAAGCAGGAGAAGAGAATTTTCTCTGTAATCAAGTGATTAATTTAAACCATGTGGTCTAATGATCTGACAGCCAAGATGAGGTTCCACATTAAGGAAGCTGTGGCTGCTCCTCCCTGGAAGTGTTGGCTGCCAGGTTGGATGAGGCTTTGAGCAACCTGGTCTAGTGGAAGGTGTCTCTGCTGATGACAGGGGGGTTGGAACTGGATGAGCTTTAAGGTTCCCTCCAACACAACCCAGTCTGTGACTCTATGATTCTGTTGCCCTCATGCCATTTCAAATGCTGTGGTTTGAAAAAGCACCGAGCAGAGCTCGACTCTTCCTGAAGTTTCTATATTTCAGTGGGTTTGTGCTGTGCTAACAGTGATGGAGGAGAAGTTGGGAGATGTTGTAGTAACAAGCAGTGTGTGCGTGGCTCATCTCGATCTTGTGGCAGTTCCTCAATGAAAGAAAAAAATACAAAAAGAAAAGCCTTTCCTCATTTCTCCCTGTTCATTGTCAGGAGAACTTCTGCTCCTCTGGCAGTTGGCCAGGGCATTAGGAACAGAAAGAACTTTGAAACTCCAAAATATCTACCTATGTAGATGGTGACTTCTGCTCTGATTCCAGCTCTTTGAGCCTGTCACCTCCTTTGTTCTTTAGCCATAATTTTGCTGATCTCTATTAGGAAGAATTTCTTTGCTGCAAGGGTTGTCAGGCATTGGAAGGGGTTACCCAGGGCAGTGGTGGAGTCCCCATCCCTGGAGGGATTGAAGAGACATGTAGACATAGTGCTGAGGGACATGGGTTAGTCATAGGGGACTGGTCAGTGTTGGGTTCATGGTTGGACTCAATGATCTTAAAGGGCTTTTCCAATCCAGGAAATTCTGGGATTCTGTGTGAAACAGAATTCTCCTTCTCTCCTTGTGAGTCTTTTGGACCATGGATTAGTTCAGCCCAGCCCAGCCAGCAGAGAAGATATCTTTGAGGGATAGTTTGAAGCTCTGAAGGATATTATGAAGATTTGAGGTCTATTTCTAAACATTTTGCAGGTTTTGAGAAGAAAGAATTACTGCTTCCAGACTGCTGGTGGCATTTTGATAGGAAATGTTTGCTTTTGAAGCTATGAATGAAAATGTAACCATGAATCAATCCCCAAACTTTATATTTTCTGAAGAATCAGGATAACTATAGAAAGACACAGAAGATCTGGGTTCTGTTCCCTTCTCTTGGGCAACCTTAGACCTTATGCCTCTGTTCTGCCTGATCTTTGGGTGGAACTGACTCTACACACCAGGAAACCTTGGGTTCCATGCTGATTTAGTAACCTATCTCCAAATTGAGCATGTTGATAGGACATTTACATACAAAGGTATCAAGGGAGGGATTTGTTTCATTTCAATTTAAACCATCTAGCAGCTCTTCATCCTGCCCAAGTCATCTAGGCTCCCTCCAAGAGGAAGAGACAGCTCCATTGGGCATCAATCCATCCATCCATCCAAAATCTGGGGAGTGGGACAGCAGAGATGAATTATCCTCCACCTGTGAAGACAGAGGGGTTTAGATAGCTCGGTCAGACCAAGACCTAACTGTTAGACAGCAACAGTTAGTGAGATTGATCCCACCCCATTCTGAAAATCCCAGTTATTCAACTTTAGCCAGAACCCAGGAGTCCTGTCTCTGTTTCTGATGTTAGCTACCAGACCTTGCTCCTAATTTCTGGATTATGGTGCCTTGGAGAATAAGAGTTCACCTTGGACATCTCTCTGCCAAAAGGCAAGGTCAGCACTCTATAATTCCTGACAGATGTTGGCAGAGAGGGTGTGGAGTCTCCATCTCTGGAGATGTTCCAAACCCACCTGGACACTTTCCTGTGCAACCTGGTGTAGGGAACCTTCTTTGGCAGGGGGGTTGGACTGGATGATCTCCTGAGGTCCCTTCCAACCCCACCAGTCTGTGATTCTGTGAAAAGGCACAGTGTATTTTCTGGGAGAAACTGGAGGTCATGACCAAGTCCATTCTTCTCTCACCCTTTTTTCCTCTTTAATATACAGCTGCCCTGTACTAGGTGGGGACCTAATCTCATCCCACATCTGCTGTGTTGCTGATGAAAAGCTGAGGTTTGTCTCCAGGGGAACACAGAGGTGTGAGCTCCTCAGCAGCAGCAAAAGATACCCCTGTTTGAATGAGGGCGAATCCAGTTCAGAAGCAGATTATAATCAGATTGTCAATCTCATCACCACAGGATGTGGATGAGGCCAAAGGTTTTGTAAACAATTTTATAGTTAAAAAAATAATAATAATTAAAAAAACATTCTGCAAGGATAGAAAAAAAATGTATTGCAGGTTTTAAACCAATTTCTAAGTAGAGGGATTAACACAGAGGACTGATCCACCCACATCTCTCTTCTGTAGATATCCTACTCCATCCTCAAAAAACACTCGGGTTTTACAGCTGCCAGAGACATGATTGTGGGCAGATTGGACCTTGAGGATGACCTGGCTTGGCATCTCCTTCCATTCTTTTCAGTCAGGGGCTATCAGGAGATGCACTTCATTCCTCCACCAACTGCCCCTAAATCATTGGGTCAAGTAGAGGTCAAGAAGTTGCACTATTTTCTGTGGAGAGAGAAACAGAGGTTATCTTCCTCAGGGCAAGATGTAAAGTATCCAGCCTCTCTCTGTCCCTCCTCATCCCCCAAATCAAGAAGACTTCTTTCAACATTCCCGAGCCCTGAAAAACTTGAGAGTCATATATTTAGCATTTAAAACACTGTATTTTACCCTGAACTTTAAATTGTCCTCCTTCTCCTCACTCCTTCTGTCCTTTCCCATCGGTGACAGTTGTAGTCTGTTTGATAGAGGCCAGGTTACTGAACCACGACCGTGTAATTACGCTTGGAGCCACAGAACTATTTTTACACCCTTGCCAGAGATTATTCACTTATCAGGAATGTGTATTTAAGTAGCAGGCTCTGAACTATCCGCTATAAATAGGCAAACCCAGCTCCCTCCGTGTTTTCTTTCAATTCTGTCATCTCTCACGCCTTCAATTTCCACAACCTCATCAATGTCTGGGCAGGGCAGGAGGAGTCAGACTGGAGAGGAGAAGTTGGTGACCTCACTTGAAAAGAAAAAAAATAAGAAAAGAAAAAAGAAAGGGAAAGGAAAGGGAACACTTAACATCACTTTCACTTGAGTGTGGTGATAGCCTGGGAGTGGAATAAGGTCTGTTGTGTTGCCTGTTAGGGTTAACTTCACTTTCAACGTGATTATTGCTTGACCCCAGGGTCTCTGTGCTGCTCTGCATGGCAGCTTCTCCTCATCAGTAATCAGCAGCCAAGGGGTGACATGAGGACCTTGGTTCTGGGACAGATGGGGCAAGAGTTGATTGCACCCATCACAGAGTATCTCTCTCTCTCTAAGTCCTCATATGGTAAAAAGTGATATGGGAAAGGCAAGAAAAAAAATGCTTTCAAATGATATTCAGAAGGTTTATCCAGGTTTAATGTCTGCAGTCCATCTGGAGTGCTGGCTGCTTCATTTGGATACAGGTGTGTTGTCACCAAGAGTGGACACAACCTCATCAAGGAGTGACCCTCAGCTACTGGCAATTTCCCATAAGGAATCATAGAATCCCAGAATTTCCTGGATTGGAAAAGACCTTTAAGATCATTGAGTCCAACCATGAACCCAACACTGACCAGTCCCCTATGACTGACCCATGTCCCTCAGCACTGTGTCTACACGACTCTTCAATCCCTCCAGGGATGGGGACTCCACCACTGCCCTGGGCAACCCCTTCCAATGCCTGACAACCCTTGCAACAAAGAAATTCTTCCTCACATCCCATCTCAACTGCCCTGGCCACAACTGGAGCCCATTTCCTCTTGTCCTGTCCCTTGGTTGAACAGACCCACCCCCACCTCTCTCAACCCTCCTCCAAGGGACTTGGACAGAGCCACAAGGTCTCCCCTCAGCCTCCTTTTCTCCAGGCTCAACCCCCCCAGTCCCCTCAGCCACAAGGGAACTCAGCACACTTGTGCTCCAGACCCTTCCTCAGCTTAGGGCAGTTAGAGGTAAAAATCACTTTCTAGGGCAAGATACCAGGTTGGCACCTTCTGGACTGGATGAAGTCCTTACCTCTTCTCAGCAGGCCTTGTACCTTGGAGCATTAACTTTTGGGTAAAGTGATTTAAAGGTTTAAGTGAGTCTTAACTTTTAGGTAAGACTGACCTCCATGGGCTCAGCCAGTCTCCTCATTACCTCTCCAGCACTGCCTGGGGACATGTTTCTACATAGGAAGTTCAGTACCTTGAGATAGAAATCTTGCCTATCTTCATTCACCTTGGACAGTATCTGATTA
The DNA here is from genome assembly GCF_000700745.2 of Antrostomus carolinensis. Lineage (NCBI taxonomy): Eukaryota > Metazoa > Chordata > Aves > Caprimulgiformes > Caprimulgidae > Antrostomus > Antrostomus carolinensis. The sequence continues at coordinate 13,756 of NW_010319809.1, forward strand.
GCAAGTTATATACATTTTGGGGTTATTATCCTGGTCCCTGGCTAAGGCAGGAAGTTCCTATGCACATGAAATACCAAATATTATCAATTATTCACGTTTTCTCAGGTGCACTCCTCTGCCTGTCACCCAAATTAAAGACTTGGGCAGCAGTTGTGTCTGGGGCAGATTCCTTACAAGAACAGGGATGTAGAATTTGGTAGAATCACTTCAGAAGAAACAAAACCAACTTCTCTGGAACAGGTTACCCAGAGAAGCTGTGGCTGCTCCTCCCTGGAAGTGTTGAAGGCCAGGCTGGATGAGGCTTTGAGCAACCTGGTCTAGTGGAAGGTGTCCCTGCTGCTGGCAGGGGGGTTGGGACTGGATGAGCTTGAAGGTCGCTTCCAACCCAAACCAGTCTGGGATTCTATGAAAAACCCCACAAATGTAAACATTTAGAACATCTAACAGTGCACCTAGCAGTTATCTAAGCTTTCAAAGGTATCTCTGCCTACATGCTGAACGATATGGCAGGAGTAAAAATAATCTCCTTGCTTTACCATCTTGGATATTCCAATGCAGGAATCCAGACCGTGGTGTCAACCTGTGGATTTACTCAAGCTGATAAAATACGTTTCCTCCTGTCTTTCCCGCAGCACATCCCGTCTCTACTGACTCTTTCTCAGAATTTCTGGCTGCACGTTCCTTGGATTCGCTTCTCGAGTCCCCTTTTAGCACAGCTGATACTGTACAAGAACTCGGGTATTCTTTCCCTTCCAGATTTCTCCAAGTGCTAGCAGAACTTGTGGTTTTATGCAGACTGTTGTGATTTGGTTGTTTCTTTGAAAAAAGAAAAGAAAAGAAAAGAAAAGAAAAGAAAAGAAAAGAAAAGAAAAGAAAAGAAAAGAAAAGAAAAGAAAGAAAAAAAGGAAAGGAAAGAAGGAAAGGAAAGGAAAGGAAAGGAAAGGAAAGGAAAGGAAAGGAAAGGAAGAAAGAAAAATAGAAAGGAAAAGGAAAAAAAAGAAAAAGAAAAAGAAAAAGAAAAAGAAGAAAAAGAAAAAGAAAAAGAAAAAGAAAAAGAAAAAGAAAAAGAAAAAGATGAGTCTATCATCTATCATCTCTGAACTAATTTCCCTCTTTCTGATAAGGGATTTCTCGCTGCTGGTAAGAGTGACAGCGTGGTGGATTCCTGTCAGTCTTCCCATGGGTTTGGATTTTGGCACCGTGCAAAAGAGGAATTTCTGGGGAGATTTTCTTTGTGTTTTCCCTGACGATTTTCCCCAAGGAGCAGCAAGGTCAAACACTGAAGGCTCAATACAGCAGACATCAGAGGTGTGAATTTGGGATCAGTTTCAGTTGCTGCAGTGCAGCCATGTCTACATTATGATGAAATTCCTGGCATGTGGCAGCAAAGGCCACTGATTTCCTTCCACCGTGAGCACACCTCGCTGCTCAGGGAGAAGCTGAACTCATAGAATCCCAGACTGGTTTGGGTTGGAAGGGACCTTCAAGCTCATCCAGTCCCAACCCCCCTGCCAGCAGCAGGGACACCTTCCACTAGACCAGGTTGCTCAAAGCCTCATCCAGCCTGGCCTTCAACACTTCCAGGGAGGAGCAGCCACAGCTTCTCTGGGCAACCTGGGACACTGTCTCACCACCCTCACACCAAACAATTTCTTCCTCACATCTCAGCTCCATCTCCCCTCTGCCACTTTCAAGCCATCACCCCTTGTTCTCTCACTCCCTGCCCTTGGCCAAAGTCCCTCCCCAGCCTTCCTGGAGCCCCTACAGGTACTGGAAACCTGCTAGAAGGTCTCGGTGGAGCCTATATAACCAGGTATATCCAGCTTTGAGCACCTCCAGGGTCTCAGGGTGACAATAGTGATGCAGCACGTAATGTTCTCTAAGGAGTGGAAATGCTGCAAGAGGAGGGAGGAGCACGGACAGCAAAGCATTTTAGCCCAGTGGGAAAACTTTCAGGAGGAGGAGGAGGAGGAGGAGGAGGTTGACACCTTTCCCCTGGAAAGAAAAGCAAAGCAAAACACAGGAGTGCCAGAGCCTCCTGAACACCCGAGCTAGGACAATGATCTCATCTCCATCTCCCTTCTTCCACTTTCAAGCCATCACCCCTTGTTCTCTCACTCCCTGCCCTTGGCCAAAGTCCCTCCCCAGCCTTCCTGGAGCCCCTTCAGGTACCTGAAGGCCACTAGAGGGTCTTTCTGGAGCCTTCAAACTCCTCTGTATACTCATTTTTGTGCTGATATACCACATGTACATCTGTATAAGCTTTGCTTTGTGGCTTTCCTCTTTCCCATTCCGCACACTGAGCATCTCCTGGTGATGTTCTCTCTATTTCTCATCCCACATTTTTGGTTTTATTATTTTATTATTTTTATTTTAGTCTGATCCAGACAGTGGTCCCAGGATACCTTACTGTTTTCTGTCTCTGTTCTCATCAAGGCCTTAGATGTGAAATACCCTTTCCTAATCTGGCAGTTTTATGGCAGTTGTACACATTCTGTCCCAAACCATCCCCTTTCTGGAGATATTTTTAAGCTAATACTGTTGTTCTGTGTTCCTTGGCTCCTTTCCTGTGCTTTTAAGTTACACACCCTGCCTCTCAGAAATACCACTATCAGGATTTTGTCACGACCTTTTATCCTGATGTCATGTTTCTGATGGGGATTTCTGACACTTATCAGTCCCACTGGTATTCCATGGCTTTTTTCCTGGAAGGGTCTTTTGTGCCAATTCTGTTTTAAAAGGGGATATTTTCTTCACAGCAAATTCCAAAGCAAATGCTAAAACCAAATTAACTTGTTGCTGCCTTTCCTGACCTGGAGATGTTGATCTGCAGATGGAGAATGAAACTTCATCTAAGTTTAACAAAGATGGATATAAATTAATCTTAATCTGGTTTCAGACAAACTGTGTCTGTGTCAATCACCTTGGGTCTGTTTCTGGTCAATAGGAAGAAGTTGGTACTTATAGAAGGTACTTCATCCCATCCAGAGGTAGCTGTGTGGGAGGGATGGGTGAGACTGTCTACAGGCTCATTAGCACCTCTCCTATGACTCCTCCACCTGTTCCAATGCTTGACAACCCTTTTGGTGAAGAAGATTTTCCTAATATTCAATCTAAACCTCCCCATGTCCCACCTTTGATCCCTAAAGTGTTCACAGGCTTGTACTCATCCCCTCTCCAGTGTGTCCTTTATTTTGACAGAGACCTGAATTTTTGTAAGAGATCTGAATTGTTCTAATCATGATTCCATGATAACAGATGAAAATAGCAGATTACACTGATACATAGGACATCAATACATAGGACATCAATATTTTCTTCAAACCCTAAAAGAGGGTGTATTTTCTACAATTTCCATGAATTCCTCCAGCTTTCTAGGATGACAAATATTCCTTCATAACTTAACTGAGCACCAGCTCTGACCCAGGTCTGGACAGATCAGGTTTATGTTTCACATCTTTACAGTATGCAGCACCCCATAGTCCAGACGAGGCACTTTTCATGAGTTCAACCTGTTCACTTTCATCTGCAGTAGAATTAGGAGCCAGGTCATACGTTATTTTCTTTGGCTGACACTTTGAAAGAAGTTGAAACCTTTCTTCTTTCCTGTAGAGATGAAGGAAATCATTTGTGATGGAGGAGAAGCAGCTGCACGTCTGCCAAAGGGGAAGGAAAGGGAAGGTCGTGACTGCAGCACCGTTCCCTCCACACTTCTGTCCTCCCTCTTCTCAGAGGATGTGTAGATCTCTTCAGTGATGTGTTGATGTGAAGAACAGCCAGTATCTCAAGTGGTTCATGGCTGGCAGGTTGCCATGCCTACAACAACCACATCTGGATCCCAGCACTTCCAGCCACTGCTGGGAAGAATTCAAAAGGAACTGGCACAAACGTGAAGGACCGTGGAAATCTCATTCTTGTGTGGTCTGGATTTTGGGTATTCTCTCTTTGACAAGGAATATTTCACCTTCTCTGACCAAATCTCCTCTTACCATTATCTTGCAGCATCTCAAGATGTTTTGTAGAGGATGAACCTTACAGGTTTATAATAAGAGACAGTGAGAAAGAAGCTGTAGCTAGTCCTGTGTCTCCCAGCCAGGAATATTTAGGAGTTCTCTTTCTGTCTATACAGATGCCCTCTTATATTTATTTATTTTTTTGCACCCAGACAGCACTTCCTCTGAAACCAGACCACTGGAACCTCCCCAAAAAGTTTACCAGATGATCACTTCTTAAAAGCCTAACTGTGATTGTATGTCTTGAGCAAGTTCCAGGTGATTTGTGAGGCAGAAGGGTCCAGTTGGTGACATAACAGCAAATATAGCTCTTTTTTTTCCCCCCTATTAAAATAAAATAGCAGTTTTGCAGGATTTTTCTCAAACTCAGGACCATTTCCTAGCAAACAAAGATTTTTCCTCTTGACAAATAGCAGGGTGACCTAGTGACAGGTAGGTTGACTAAGGAGGTAACATCCAAACTCCCTTTAACATATGATGTCTTTAACCAGCACTGTCAAAACCTTCCCCTCCAAAACATACATTCACTCACTTAAGAAAATAGCGGGGCCATGGGAACAATAAACCCTCTGTTGCCCCAGAGCATTTTTGTTGGCTCACTGGAGCCCGAGCACTGACATTGAGAGGAGAACATAATTTTTTCTTTCTTCTGCTCCTAAAACTTACAGACTTTCCATGTTGGAGTTAAAGGAAAGAGCCCTATTAGCTCAGGACTGAAGCTCAACATGAGGCGGCAACGTGCGCTCACAGCCCAGAGGCCAATAACCGTGTCCTGGGCTGCACCCAGAGCAGCGTGGGCAGCAGGTGGAGGGAGGGGATTCTGCCCCTCTGCTCCGCTCTCCTGACACCCCCCCTGCAGTGCTGCCTCCAGTGCTGGGGCCACCAACAGCACAAGGACATGGAGCTACTGGAGCCAGTGCAGAGGAGGCCACGAGGATGATGCGAGGGCTGGAGCAGCTCTGCTGTGAGGACAGGCTGAGAGAGTTGGGGCTGTTCAGCCTGGAGAAGAGAAGGCTCCAGGGAGACCTTCTAGTGGCCTCCCAGTACCTGAAGGGGCTCCAGGAAGGCTGGGGAGGGACTTTGGCCAAGGGCAGGGAGTGAGAGAACAAGGGGTGATGGCTTGAAAGTGGCAGAGGGGAGCTGGAGCTGAGATGTGAGGAAGAAATTGTTTGGTGTGAGGGTGGTGAGACAGTGTCCCAGGTTGTCCAGAGAAGCTGTGGCTGCTCCTCCCTGGAAGTGTTTGTGGCCAGGTTGGATGAGGCTTTGAGCAACCTGGTCTAGTGGAAGGTGTCCCTGCTGCTGGCAGGGGGGTTGGAACTGGATCAGCTTTAACTCCCAACCCAAACCAATCTATGATTCTATAGGACTAAGATTTTGCTTTGAGGCCTCCAGGCAGCATGACAAAACCTAGGAGAATTTGGCACCTACCTACACAACTTGTCCTCTGCCTCCTACTCCTCTCCCTTGGCAGAGCATTAAGAAATACTTATCTTTGTCCTTGCCACTAATTCTTTTTATTTACATGGTTATGCTGATCTTCCCTTCTCATCTGCTGCAATTTCCCTCCCTCCTAATGGTGTTTCCTTTATTTCTGCTAGACCTGGCACTCTGCTAATGACACATTGGCATCACCCTTGGAGCTCAGGAGCTTTCGCTGCTGATGGACATCTCAAACCACCTGCTTTGTGTGTCAGAAAAGGGACAAAGGGACATTAAAATGTGTCATAATTGTTTAGAAAGATTAAGATGAAAACATGTTTCAGTAACTAGAAGTTGCTGGAAGATGTCTTACATGCTATTTTTTTTTTTTT